>NC_068995.1:54003226-54003988 GCF_001194135.2 Octopus bimaculoides | reverse complement strand
TTTTACTGACCGTGTGAATGTGTGTATTATATGTGTGTGAATATGTGTAACACTAAATTTATCTGAACATTTTTGATGTAGTTATTTTTGTTACTTTTATATATTCGTATAATGTGACATGTATCACATTGATACAACTAGATATTGAATTTGATTTTCGTTGTCTTTTTTTAGGTTTGCTTTATGTTTGTGTTTTGGCAACTGGATAAAAAAATATTTCATTTTTATCAGTAATTCTCTTTTCATAACTGTACAATTTATTCCTTTAGTTGTGAACACAAGACGGACAAGAAGAAAAGAATATAAAGAAAAACTCTCTAGAATCTTTAGATTCCAAATGGTGTCAAGTCCCCAGACGATCAAACTATTATTATTATTATCATTATTATTATTGTTGTTGTTGTTGTTATTATTTTCATTATTATTATTATTATTATTATTATTATTATTATTATTATTATTTTATGTTTGACTTTTGTTTTGCATTTGTACAAGTTGGATCCAAGTCTCACCCAGAGACCTCAAGAGACAACAAGTTAGAAGTTCATGTAGGTGTTATGCCTAGGGTACCATATATTTGGATTTGTACAGTTTTGTTCAAGTGAATGTTTAAGAAACCATAAGAAAATTATGTTTGCTTTAAAATTTGAGATCACATAGACAGTATTTTACGTAGGATATGGGCAGTTCCCATGAGCACTATCTTTTGGACTTCAGCCATTTTGGGGTTTCCTGGTATCTGAGCTAGGTAGTAATCAGCCC
>NC_068995.1:53998784-54000546 GCF_001194135.2 Octopus bimaculoides | reverse complement strand
AGTTGTGGCCATGTAGGCCCCAGATAGCCGGTGAGAACTTTCTCGCCTCATCCATTGTCTCGGCCTCATCATCTTGTCCATTATCTCATGATTTTGCTCTTTGTCTTAGTACCCCTCCCGTCACCGTGATTTTCCATCTTGTTGTAACTTAGACATGTGGCGTGGTCAGACTATCTATATTTGTTTTCCTTTAAAGATTTTATGATGTCGTTGACCCTAGTGTGCGATCGAATCCAGGCGTCGATTTGCTTGTGCTACAATGTGAATGCTAGCATACTTGCTTCCGTTTTGCGTTGGGTACAATGCGGGCGTTCATGAAGGTACTGTTAAGTCCCCATATTTCACTAAAGAAAAACATCACTGGCAGGATGAAGATATTTTTCATGGATGCCCTGGGAATTTTACAAGATGTTTCGTACCCTCCCAAAGGCCGCCCAGCCAAGCTCTAGTCTTCTCTTTGTGCGTACAGGTACACACAGATACATCACCATGGATGATTTTATAGGCAGAACCATGACTAATCTGCCTGGTGAGAACACGCCGGTTCACCATTACCATTTTTCGAGCATACTGGATCTTCTCGTTAGTGATGGTGGCTGACGGGCTTCAAGCTATCTCTTCGTGCGGCACGCTTGTCGGGCCACTTTTAAACTTCTCGATTCACTCATGAACATTGATTTGTTGTAGAATAAATTTCAGAGAGAGAGTGCGCGGAAATGTTCAGAGAAGGAGAGTGAGTGTGTGTGTGTGTGTGTGTGTGTGTGTGTGTGTGTGTGTGTGTGTGTGTGTGTGTGTGTGTGTGTGTGTGTGTGTGTGTGTGTGTGTGTGTGTGTGTGTGTGTTAGTGAGTTTGCGAGAGTATCGAAGACTATATATATATATATGTTGAAGAGATTTAGATTTATGGCTCAGTAATGTTGGTAGGCAGTGAGAATGATGCCTTCAAGTCACATATCTTGATAGAATGATTGTTGTTGCTGCCAATTGTTCTCTTACCATATCAGTGGTTCAACAAAGATATCATTGGAATCTTACGCCACAGACTATGGTCGATCCCAACACACTATAGAATAAAATGCCTACCATGTAATCCTGTACAGTTCGGTCAGAATTGAAACGATGGAGTTGAATAGTGAATTTCTTAACCATACAGTTCTTTCTGATTTTATAACACCATTACCTTTTAAGAAAGATTTTCCCATCTGCTTAGAGTTATTATACCTACTATCACTTGTCAAAATAGACACTCACACGCTAATGGTGATAAATATGAGCATTTCCTATAAGTAATATATATTCTTTGCTTCACTTTATCCATGATTTCGAGTGGAATTTAACAATATTGATCTCTAGCCCTTTCCCCATTCTAGCTTACTTTTCTTTTCTCATTTCTATATCTCTCATATAGTTTCAGGCTTTACAACATCTGATTTCTGCTACAGTTCAACGACATATGGTACCAGATTTTGATTACTATTTCATATAAACAGGATGCTTATCAAGGATCTATCAATGGAACGTTTACTCGGTGTAGCTGAGAATTATGATAGGAAATACATTCTCAGTGGCTTTTCATATGATTTAAATTAGATAACGTCAGAATTGCATCGAAGAGTCAAAGAGCCATGAGGACATATATCGACTACGGATTATGTAATTCTCTCTCCTTCCCTCTTATCTACATTATATATATACTTACATATATATATAAAGATATAGATAGAAATATATACATATATAAATATATATATATATATATATAT
>NC_068995.1:53992370-53998310 GCF_001194135.2 Octopus bimaculoides | reverse complement strand
TATATATATACGCATACATTTATGCATGATAATATTATATATGCTTGTATGGGGTGGTTCGTGTGTATATGTGTAGCGTTCTATTAATCAAACACAATACAAATGCACGCGTGCATTCACATGTGTGCGTGTGTGTGTGTGTATGTGTGTGAGTGTGTGTGTGTCTTCGTCTGTTTTTGAATACATGTAAAATATACAGTCAACGTACAATTATGTAACCGATTACTCAGGTACATAAAAGATAATTGCTTTTGCTCTTGTGTGTGTTTCTGGTTGTTCAATGCACTCTTGGGAAAACAGCAATTATATTTGCATTTTTTTTTCCAGTTTTCCAATTTTAGTATATCTATCTATCAATCTATCTAGCTAATCTATTCTATCTATTTATCTAGCTAATCTATCTATCTATCTATCTATCTATCTATCTATCTACCAATCTATCTATCTATCTATCTATCTATCTATCTATCTATCTATCTATCTATCTATCTATCTATCTATCTATCTATCTGTCAGTCGATCTGTCTATGTGTGTATGTATTTATAGGTACAGGCATTGCTGTGTGGTTAAGAAGCCAGCTTTGCAGTCACATAGCCTCAGGTTCCCGTCTATAATGCGACTGTTTCTACAAATGTCTTCTCCTAAAGCCCCAGGCCGACCAATGTGTTGTGACTGAGTTCAGTAGTGGGAAAGTGTGTGCAATCCCGCCATGTATATATATGTCTATTTTTATTTGTGTCTCGTGGATTTTGGAATTTGTTCCTATCCACCACATCGGAACCGCTAATGCTCCGTTTACTCTCTCGTAAATAACTGATTCCACAAACAAGAAAGATAGAGTAAGCAATAAATTTTAAATAATTAACAACTGTCGACTCCGCCCTCCAATATGGTACCTCATCCTGGCGGCGGCTCACTGACTGGCACAATTAAAGACAACTGATGAAAGAGTTATTAGACGAACTGGCTTATACTGTACTAACTTTAAATTATTTCACAATATCATATTGACACATACTATATGTTCTCACGCAACAGATTCACTATGCCAAAATTGCACAGCCTCTTGTCCGCATCACTGCGTTCCGACGTACAAGAAACTCAAAATTACCAGCACGAACCAACATACCTTACCAACTAAAAGACCCCATCTGTATACCATTCGTAACCACTCACGGCATTCCCCACCCTCGACAACGTACTCGAGCTTACCTTCCAAGAGATTGGCGTGGCAGATAAAATTTGTCGACTAGAACTCATTCAAGTTAAACGACAGCATATTAACGTACACACGCCAAAATATAAGCGACGTATATGATTGTGTGTGTGTGAGAGAGAAAGCGTAGTCGCCTTTTGCTCCAAGTATACATGAACATTATAAATACGATTTTAGTCCTCCCCACACACACACTCATATATGTGTATACATATATATAGATGTATAATTATATATGCATAAATATATATGTATATATATGTGTATATATGTACTGGTCTATGACAACACTTCATTGTGTTATTTATTACAGAAAACTAATGACTCCCAGCAGATTTAGCCTCATTTGGTCAGTAATCGAAGGCTCTGGAAATGTCGATGGAATGATCTCATCTAATACCTTCGATTTGGCCCAGCTTCATATGTAGCGCTCTCGATACACCCTAGCTTTAGAAAATCACCGAGAATGAGCGTTATTCTCTGTGTTTTTCTAGAACTATTCTGTCCCGTGCAAGCGAAAGGTATATTGAGACAATTCAAAAATCTCAGAAAAGTCCTAAGGAGCAAGTGACGGCAGAAGATTCTGAGAACTATCCATGTTCACCATTAAAATGCGCAGCCGTGCATATCCTTGGCAACAAAACATGCTATCGGCAATTTGGACCAGTCACTGGTCGGAGCCAGTTGGATTTGGTTAATACATAGAAAACTTATGCCCGATGTTTCATTACTTTTGGGACATTTATCGTATATACAAATATGACACATTTTATAAATATATTTTGTAACTGTAATGCATATGTCTATTATATATACACACACACATATCACAACAAAGTGTATACATGTATATAGAAAACACACACATGTATGTATATATATATATATATATATATATATATATATATATATATATGTGTGTATGTATATCGTGTGTTGTGTACAGCAATGGGGAATGTGTTTTTCATATAAGATTTAGCTCTTATCTAATAAATGTGGTACTGACTATTCAGACGTTTTCAAGATAACGGATTTACTGAGCTATTAGTTATAACTTCACGCAAAAAACAAAACAGTTTACTATGACCATTAAAACAATAATAACACTACTGCTGTCTTTCTACGTCATTTCAATAATTTTATTAGAATATCTATACCTTCTATTAGTAATATTAGTATTATTATCATTAATGCATCCTTTAATTTTGCTGGTGATAAAAACACCGATGATAGCAGCAGGAATAAAAGAGAGGTGTTAGATTTGGAAAAAAGGCAATAATAATAATGATAAGAAGAAGAAAAAGAAGAGGAAGAGGACAATAATGATGAGGAAGACGAAGAAGAATGTAGAAAATACGGTAGCGTTGCAAAGGTTAACAACGGTATCGAAATAAAAACCTACATATAAGGAGTTCATGTATTATATGTTCATATGAGTGTTTTATGTGTGTGTGTGTTTTGTGTGTGTGTGTATGTGTGTATGTGCGCGCGTGGGGTTATTCAAATATTACTGTATATACACACACTCTTATGTATATATATATATATATATATATATATATGCACATACATATGCATACACATGAATGAGCGATTGTGTGTGTTTGTTGTCGTGTGTGTATATGTATAAAAACGTATGCATTTGTAGGCATTGCGATGTGTTAGAGATAGGTGAAGAAACATTTGGATGTTAGTCAATAACTGAAGACAAAGACTAATGCTTGAAATACAGGAAACATTAACGAATTGATAAGAGATATATTTCCTTTGGTAGAACCATTGCCAGATAATCTGAACAATCAAACGGGAAGGGTGCTATAGTGTTTTGGAATTCATGCAAGGTCAGGCTACAAAATTAGAAAACGTTGTGGAAAGAAAAATAATGCTTCAAGCATGGTCTTTTTAAAGCCATCTGCACGGAAAGAAATCAAGCAAAAATATCAGGCTGTAAGGCCTTTGCAGACTGAAACTAAAGTAAAATCGTTGAAAAGATGAACAAAACCATGACGTATAATATTGTTCAGAAAAATAAATATAAATTCTCGTGTAAATGAAGAAGAAATATTTTGTTTAGAAATTACGTTTGCTGAATGAATTGTGAAATTCTGAATACATTTATATAGCAACTTTTATTTTTTCTTTAAAAAAAGATAATAAATAAATATTCATAAAATAGGAAAGTATTGTTATATAAAAAGAACATTAGACGGGAAACATGGAAGCAACGATAATGATTATGATATAATATATTTGAATAAAAACCTTTTGTCAGACAATATCTGGTAAACATATCAAAGCATATACACCTCCGTCTGCAATATTTCAACGAGAAAGAAACTATACGCTCGGATTTTCTTTACATTGAATAAATAAACGTTAGTGTAGGGTGGGGAGAAAATGTTATCTTCAATAATTCGATCTATTAAAGACTGGTTTTAATACAGATGAGATGAAACAAAATGATTTCAGCTGCATTTGTTTTTTTTATTATTTTTTTCTTTCCACCGTTCAAATTATCTGTCTGTTTCTTTCTGTCTCCTCTGTCTCTCCTCTGTCTTCCACATATACCCACAGATATATGTGTGTGTGAGTTTGTGTACGCGCGCGTTTGTGCGTGTATGTGTACGAGCGTGTGCGTGTGTGTGTGGTGTGTATGTGTGTGTATGCATACAATTATTTATCTTCATATAGATCTCTACCTACATGCAAATACAAATATGTATATATATTAGTCATGTATTGGACATGATAATATAAATATATATCTTATAAAAACTATATATGTGTGTGTGTGCATATGTAGCAAATATTTCAATTTAAATATATTACTAAATAACTTCAGTTCTTTTAAAACTAATACAATAAATATTATTAAATTTCTGAATATTAGTAGCGTTCCAGTTTTTCATGTCTTAAATGTTTGCTGGCTGTTTAGAATATTTTTATTATGACAAATGCGATATCTGCAATGAGAAGCATTTTAATTTATTACATAGTATTAGCATATGATTCCACATTCGTAATGTTTCTAGAGAAGGTATTGACTATATCGTTTCTGTTATTCAGTGTCACTCACCGTGTTTTATATGCTTCGACACACATCTTCTCCAATAGGTTTATTTCAGTTCTATTTCATCGTACGATAGACTGTGACATTTTCCGCTGGTTAGTTGTCAATGCTTAGTTCATCTTAAGTTGTAATGTTTAGTTCGTGTTAAGCAGACTGCTGATCAAAGTAATAGTAGTTACGGTTATCAATGTCTTGGGTTTTTTTGGGGTTTTTTTTTATACACATACTGGCTCTCTGAAGATATTATTATTCAATATGCGCGTGCTATGCAAAGACGGTAGAATCTAAACCGAGGTAGATCTACATGCAATTTCCAGCGAGGGAAGCCCCTGCGTAGAGGCCTCCACCTTGTCTTATTACAGATCACTTAGATAGTTTTGTCAGAGGCTTGTGCATGTGTGTGTGAGTGTGTGTGTATGAATGTATGTAGGTGTGTGTGTATGTTTTTGTGTGTGAGGGAGAGAAACAGAGCCAGAGAGAAAGAGAGTTTGTACTTTCAGAGTGATTGCTTTATATCCGAAAATGTGACTAAAGATAAAAATTATAAATAAAATTTTGAAGACATAGATAAGACGTAAAACTGCAACGCAATTTCATTGTATTGTAAATTCTAAGATTGGCATTGAAATGGGATTTAGGAAAATGGCCATGGCACTTTCACAAAGAACAACATATTTCTAAAGAAAGTAATTAATGACATTTTTTTATTTTTTCATTTAGATAGATAATTAGAGGTCGCACAGAGAATGTGATAATATCTGATTGCTCTAATTTCCACGAAATCAAATGTTCAGAAAATATCAATCTACGATTTAAATACCATTCGCTATAGAGAAGCGCTGAATAATTTACCAACGAAAATAGAAATTACATTGGAGTATTAAATCTAGTCTTGTCAACATAACAACCATACTGATCGTGGATAGAAGTGAGAATGCTACATGTATCCATTGCAGTTATTCTGAATGAGTTTTAATTTTGTAAAGAACTACTTCATTAAGGATAATCGGAAATTCAAATATGGCACACAGCTACATGGAACTCGATCAGTGCTACATAAATATATTTGGTTTATGACCAAATCATGTGTGTGTATGTGTGTGAGCGCGCGCGTGGACGTTTGTCCTTCATTATATTCCATTTGGTCTTTCAGCGGTATGCATTTGCGCCTGTACGTGTGCGTGTGTGTGTGTGTTTCTGCGTGTGCATTTATATGCGTGAGTGAGCGTGTGTGTGTTTTGTATGTGTGTGTGTTTGCACGTGTGTGTATGTGTCAGTGAGTGTGTGTGTGTTTGTATATATATATACACAACAGCCGTGCCGTGCTCAACCATGTCGATTTGAAACTAGTAAAACAATATATATATATATATATATATATATATAATAATATTATTAGGGACAAAATCCAAAATTACAGGTAAAAAACTCAATTAAAATCAATTTATAAAAAATTAAATTGAGCCTTATAGATAAAGTATATATAAAATATATATAGTTTTAGGGAAAATAACCAATTTTCAAGAACTCATCGATGAAAATCCACTATCACATATAGAAAAATTAATAATTAAAAGCACAATAAATGAGTATAATATAAAGTAAAGTAAATATCATAAGATAAATATAATAAAAAGATTACACGTGTTTCAT
>NC_068995.1:53989588-53990843 GCF_001194135.2 Octopus bimaculoides | reverse complement strand
ATATATATATATATATAGATATATTGCCGGGACTGTATTATAAGTGAAGTGTTAACTGTTTTCATTCTTGCTTAAAACTTTACATTCTAAATAAATCTAGCTTAACGCTGATTCCTGTTTCTCTTGTTCGTTATTCGTTATATGTTCCTTTGGCTTCTTATTCTCAATTTCATTATTATAGCATTTGATGTTGCACTACAACTGTAAGAATTGCTTTTGTGTATGAATCCGTCTATGCGTGCGTGCGTACGTATATAGGTGCTTATGTAAAACTACGTTTATATATTATGTGTGTGTGTGTGTGTGTGTGTGTGTGTGTGTGTGTGCGTGCGCGTTCGTTTGCGTGTTTATGTGTGTGTGTATGTATAGTTATTACTGCAGCTTATCAAATAGTTATCGATGAAAAACAACAGAGTTATTGACAGGTTACCCATGAGACATTGCGAATAACCGAGTAAATTACCTCATTCGTCAATCAATTTCTTTATCTAACTGTCCAAAAGTAAACATAATATTTAATTGATGTGGGAGATGGTATTCCCGTACACGTGAATCGCCATTGAGGTGAAGCAGCATAGTAGAGTCCTAAATGAAATTTGAGATGAATGTGTCAAAAAATTTATCGTTATTTTTTCATTTGCATTTTTATTTATTTATTTGTTTGTTCTTGCTCATAACTTATTACTTCCAATTTAACGTTTCAGCTCTTACTTATTTATCAGCTCATTAACTGTAATGAGTTTATTGGTAAAGCGTTGTGAAGTTAAGCTACAGTTTATAGAGATTAATATCGTATTTATTCGTTTTATTTCGTTTTTATGTTGTGTGTTGTAATGTGTATATGAAATAGAGAACTGATAATTATAAAAATAAATAAAATATAAATACAGAAACAAACTAGAATAACTAACGTTAATATCCTTAACAACATTTATTCTCTGAATAATTCCATTAAGATAAGCACAGTCTATGTAATACGAATACTTCTCAGCTTTGTTCTAAAATTACCAGTTTAATACTAGTTATTATTACGCAGGCATTATAGATGACCATAACAAAGTTGTTTTAGACACAAACTTATTTGAAATAACGAGAAGAAGAAAAAAAATCAAATAAATAAGAAATACTCTCATGTGGGAATGAAAACATAGACATTGGTTTCCTGTCATCTGACATTTGTGCAAATAAATAATTGCATCATGTCATTCTGTAACCGTTTACTTTCTCAATTATATATATATATATATATATATAT
>NC_068995.1:53986109-53988881 GCF_001194135.2 Octopus bimaculoides | reverse complement strand
GGAAACACATATAGATACATATATATACATGAGTCTATGTATGTATAGGTGAATATATCTATATATATATGTATACTCACACACAAACACATACATTCATACATGGAAACACATATAGATACATATATATACATGAGTCTATGTATGTATAGGTGAATATATCTATATATATATGTATCTGTATGTGTATCTTTTTAGATTTCTATCAGATTTTTTCAGATTTTTATGCTTGTTACTACAATTGTATCCAAGGGCAGCAACAACTGTAGTAGTTTTTCCTCAAGGATTATAGAAATCTTTTGAGAATGAAATCATTGTATGCTGCCATAAATCAAAATACTTTGTGAAAAATGTTTCGCACTGTTTTCTTGTTCCGTTAGATTTGGAAGTTAAAAATCTCGATTATATTCTTTTAGATCTTTCTCTTCCAATATTCAATTTGACAATGTATAATCTTTACAGTGTATAAACGTCTCAGAAGGGGAGGTTTTGTTGTTACACACAAAAAACTCTAATTTTTAAAAAGAAACTGAGATGGATATATCTGGTAAATATTTTTGCATAGCCTGCAAGAGAGGAGCCGCGCAAGAAGGAATACTATCGACAAAACTCGAACCTAGATGTTGTCTTCACACAACACGAGCGTATCCACTGCTCATCTACAGTATACAAATAGATTAAAAGATATATATTATTATTATTATATATATAGTACGATTCCGATCATTTATCTATTTCTACTGATGATTTAATTTCAACATAATTGTTTTGAATGATAATTAAAATAATAACTGATATTGCTAATAATTAAATACTCACTAATGAGTAAATAATTAGTAGTAATTATTTCTCAGATAAACACATGCGCGCATATTTCTTTAAAATGATGCATAAACGAATGATTCAAGCCCTTTATAAACCTTGCACTTATTAACTAGAAACCAGTGGTAAAAAGGGGGAAAAAGTGTTATCGGTGAAATCTTAATGTGATGGAATTAAGTAATGAGATATCCGCCCCCCACATCCCGTGTGTAATTGTTTTGATGCTGTTCTGTACTCAGAGAACTTTATAATTAACGAAGGTATGCTTGCTACCAATTTATAAGTTTTGAGACAGTATGTAACTAAATATAGCCACCCCAAGTGTAGTCAAAATACCTGATATTTACAAGTAGCATATTGTATTAGAGGGATATAAATACTGCTATGCACTAGATGAAATTTCTTGAAATCGGTTTAGTAAAATCGGTTTAAATCGGTTTATTTCCTTAAATAGGTTTTGTGGTAATTACTAATTACAGTTTTTAATTCTTACCATTCGCAAGAAAATTAACATTTTTGCTGATAGAACATTTGTGGTGAAGGCTGATTATTTAATCTAATATCGGCCTTCTATAAAGCAGCTTCTACGTATATCGAATTAAAATATTATAACATATTATTCCTGGTCTGAATCTCGTAGCACGTCGGATATCGAGTTTCTATTTCAGAGATTAATAACCACTAAATTTTGTGTTGCGTTAAGGAACATCTGCCGTGAGTACGAAACTTATTCCTTCATCGCTTTACTGCATGAACCTGTAAATAGGTAGCGAACGATATGATCAACCACTGAATGGCATCAATATTGGAGAGTTGATGTAAAATTTATCATACTGTCACCCTTCTTGCAAATTTGTAATTCATTTGCATATGCTTCATTCTCTGGTGTTTTGCTTCAAATCGACTTGCCAACGATGATTAAGCCAACGCTTATTAGACAAAGTAGGGTCTTCAAATGCATTGAAAGAGATTCTTATAATAAACTGTATATTATATTTTTAATATATTTATTACTTTTGTTGCTGCAGTTCTTCTGGATGCGAAATTTCTTCGAACTCTCGACATGCTGAATCCAAATCCCGCAAATGTCGATAAATATATAGCATTAGTCAAGTACGCGATTCAGTGACTTTGACTAACACTTTCTGTCAAATGATTGCCAGCCTTATACATACATATATTAGAAAGATTATTAATATCCTCATCTGTGTTGGCGTCGTCGTCATCATCAGCATCATTATTATTATTATTATTTTAACATGAGTTAACTCATACGTTAACTCATACGTATGATGAAGCTAACTAAATCACGTCCTCAACGTTTTAGGTGTTAGGCCTGTAGTAGAAATGAATATTATTATTATCATCATCATCACTGCCATTATCATCACTACGACAACAACAACTGCTACTACTACTACTTCTAGTGTTGCAGCAGCTGCTACTATTGCTGCAACATTTGATGTTTTTATTGATGTTATTTTAGATGCAACAAGCTGTTATGTTTATTTCAGTTACTATTCCTCTTACCATTCATTGGTCTATATCTTTAATCATTATAATATCTAGGAGTTATGGCATACCTAGACTGATATGATCTCAGACAAACGAAAGCCGGTCACGAAGATATGGCGTGCATGTACAGTGTTGCTATAGTAGGCCATGTTAAAATAGTCACAACATACAAAGTATTCGCTGCAATATTTATATTTGAACTTCCAGGTCTACCTTCGGCGTAATCTACAAGTAAAACCTGCATTCAAGCGCGGAATGGATACAGTTATTGCTAATGCTCAGCTTCGGTATTGTATTCCATAGTACATCGTCTCGAGTTATTGGTAGATAGGCTTTGAACGTACGCAGGGACATCCGTACTTTTGGCAGGTTGAGTTTTTCTGAAACTCAGTTCATATATATATATATATATATATATATATATATATATATATA
>NC_068995.1:53981616-53985992 GCF_001194135.2 Octopus bimaculoides | reverse complement strand
TTGTACGTATAGATGTATGTATGAATATACATTTAAATGTACATAATAGTTTGGATGAATTATTCCTTAAATATGAACAATATGTGAAAACACGGTATAGAATTGTTTTCAGTGAAAGAAGTTTCCGTTAAGTAAATACACTTGTACAATCATTCATACATGTATATACGTGTGTGAATGTGTATACGTACATGCGTGTGTATATGGATAAGAATGTATATATTTCTGTTTTGCATCAATAATGAGAGTTATACATACATATATAAAATGAGGAAGAGTTTGATATATATATATATATATACATACCTATATATATATATATAAAAACAACATACGTATGTGTGTATATATATATATATATATATATATATATATATATATATATACACAACATTGGTATGTGTATATATTTATATATAGACATACATATTATATATATAAGTATATACATACATACAAAAATATACGTGCATATTATTATGAATACTGTTCAAATATTTGATGGAAAATTCAAACGTATTAACTACGCTACTGACTGTAAATTGCTTTCCTGTGTGTCTTTGTTGATATCTCCGTTGCTATGCAATATTCCGAATGATTCTCCTTGATATTTCAATTATATTGAGAATTTTGCAAAACATCCTATTTCCTTCTCATTCAGTCGTAGTACATTTGTCATGCAAGGAACATAGTGTTATAGTGTATTAACAATTTTTCCAAATTTTGCTCTTCGTGTTTTTTTACATATATATATAAACAATTTATAAACGTTAGAAAATGTCTTGTTTTCTATGTACTT
Organism: Octopus bimaculoides; assembly: GCF_001194135.2. Taxonomy (NCBI): domain Eukaryota; kingdom Metazoa; phylum Mollusca; class Cephalopoda; order Octopoda; family Octopodidae; genus Octopus; species Octopus bimaculoides. The sequence goes on along the minus strand of NC_068995.1, from coordinate 53,985,193 downwards.
TTACGTATTCATTTTTCTGTTTTTGTTGTTATTATTTATGTTACTTCTGCAGTTAAGCGAGTGCTTTGTGTTAGGTGGGGTTTTTTTTGTGTTTTTCGTTCCCAATTGTATTCCCTTAGAAGTCAGCAAATAATTTCACACACGAATGGTGTCACATGATTCATTCTGAAGAATCCACGGATTAACCTCTGTGTTAATTTTTGGTAAATAAAATAATTGGTCTTAAGAGAATTAGCTTTTTCTGGGATTGATACCAAATAGAGTTGTAGGTAGAAAAATTACGAAAGACAAAATCCGTATATTACATATATGCATATTGCTCTTCGAAAAAATTGAGAGTTTGATGTCCATCATATACACACATACACATACACATACACATACATACATACATACATACATACATACATACATACATACATACATACATGTATGAAATCACATTTACCCAAGCATGCAAATTCGTTTGAATATTAAATTGCTTGAAATTATCTCCCTTTCTTGTTAAGGTCTCTAACAATTTCGTCAGATCTTTTTTCCTGCCTCTGATTCAAATGGAAACTTCAGTAAAGAACGTATAATGTACAGCATGCAGCAGACACTCTAACTTAATTATCTAGAGTAGTGCCAGCGTTTCCTTTGAGTCGTTTCTCTTAACTCCTACTTAGTATGATTTTTAGAGATTAATTCGTCCGGATAATTGTCGCCTCTATACGAAAATGGAACAAGCTAAATCATTAGGCAAGATAATGTCGAACTGTTTTGCAGTTGTCAAGTGACGTGGAATGTATCCTTAGTAATGCTCCGCCTGCAAATAAGAATCCGATTCTGTTTTCTCTCGCATGCGAAAATTTATTTTTAATGTTTTGCAATTATCTCTTTATAATGCTAATGTTTGTTAATAATTGTTCATGCGCAGAGAGAAAATTATTTCAAATAAAATATCGTGCCTTACAACATTCAAATACACACAAAAACAAATACACATTGCTGTATATACACATACTTGCATTCATACATATGTGTTATTATATCTGAAAGATACACTAGTTGGTGATGTAACGAAGGAAGATGATAGGGCATGCTACAATAATGTGATGTGCAGTATATTATTTTCAAGCGATGTAAGTGACACTGGATTGAACCAAAACAAAATGTATGCTACATTAATATTTAATGCACTGGATAAATTGCATGTAGCATTGAAGTGTAACTTGAGTTAATAAAACACCATGAAACGGTAAATGAAATTAAAATGAGTTGAGGGGGTAGAAATATCAAAGAATAATTTGAATAAAATAACTGACTATATGTGTAATGGATGATACTGTAGTATTAATGATATTATAGTATTTTTAAAAATTGCTTAGGTAAGCTTAAACTCATAAAATTGGGTGGAAATTATGTTGTGAAGTTAATGAGTTCTACGTTGGTCTTCACGATAAGATATTCAGTCTTTTGACTCATTGAATACTTGTGCAAGTATTATTCCCCTCACAAGTGTAGTTCGAACGAAATTCTGTTTGAAACTGCGTCATACAATATATTTCCACCAACGAACCATGAGAACCACAAAGGTTATTGCACGAAATTCCGACAAATCGAAAAAAGTTATGGACGCTCAGTAGGGGTTAGTAGACGGCGCTCTTAACCACTACGCCAAATAATAATAATAATAATAATAATAATAATAATAATAATAATAATAATAATAATAAGTAGCGATGAAATGCACAAACCAATACTCTGCTTTGTAAACAATGGCGCTGATGCCATATTTTCTCCCCAGGTCAGTCCTAGACGCGTAAATCATTTATCATTGCCTAGAACTATATTATATTATGTGTCCTCTTCTTTTAAAGAGAGTAGAATCTGATTTGAATCAGATTCGACTATTACTTATAGCCGGACGAATGATCGCAAAAAAAGCTTTTTCGGTGCTGTTGTTCTTGCTATTTAGTAGTATGTTCCATTTGATGGAAGAATCGTATGAACCGAGGTAATGTATCAGTGATCGATCTGGCTAGTTTCCATAGGCAGGTAACTCAGAACAATATTCTATGATTTGTTCTTTCTTACTAAGATTAAGTGTGACGTGAGAGATGATTAATATTTCAAGCCGGTCATTGAACCCTCTAGAGACAACCTCACAGGCGTGATTTGTCGGTTGAACCGAAGACTGTTATCCGACAAGTAAATTTTACACAGAGCTTTGCCCATCATTCAGCTGGTTCTGTAACTACAGGTTCCACACACCCTACATCATATATTATGTAATAAACTGTCGCTATATTCTGGTAAAATATAACTTTTTTGTAACGCATTTTGTTGATGTATAATAATAAACATTTGCTTCTTCCTAGGTGAATTATATATTTTCCTCTGATATGAAAACCAAAAGAGATTTGTGATTTCACTTTCTACTATATATATATATATATATATATATATATATATATATATATATTATAGGCTGGGAGAATTTTCAGGAAATAAGATGCTGCTCCAGTTCAAAGATGGTCAGATTTACTTCCCTGAACAAAACCATCATCTTCGTTTATGTTTGTTTCATATATCCGTATGCACAGATAAAGCATAAATCAAGACAATGAAATCCATTGCAATAGCTAAAAGATGCAATAAACATGTAAATCATTGTTTGGCTTTGTAAAAATAAAATTCATGTCTGCTCTGGTTATACTATTTGATAGATTACGTTCCTCCTGTAGGATGTACATAGCGTTTACTATATTTTATGAGGAATATCTTTAAAGACGTTTTCTTGATTATTTTTTTCCTATTCTTCTTGGTGGGTTTCTCGATTTGATAACTGAGAACAAAGCTTTGTAGGACCTTATTATAAAAACAGATACTCTTTCTCTAAAATGTATTTTACTTACTTTTGTCGTTGCTAGTAAAAGATAGCGTAAATTATGTCTATAATATCAGCAGTAAAATATCAGTCAGTGATTTTGGTACTCCGTGTAATGTTTTATATACCAAATCCTTTTGCCATTCTTGTTCTTTCATTTCTGATAAGAGAGAGATAAACGTGGATTTCTGGGTAATATAACATCATTTTAGAAACCGATTATTTTAACGAGTAGCTTCTGTGTGATCAACTCACAAAATTATTGCAGTATTTAGATTCAATACTATATGTACAAAAAAATCACACAAAATACTCTCACAAAATCTGCGCATGCATACATGCACACAAGTACAAAGTCCAAAAGATATATGTGTGTATGTTTGTTTGTGTGTATGTATATTTGCTTACTATTATCCCTTGCATTTGTAAACACATATCACGATATTCTGTATATTTATGGCTGTGTACAAAGCGCCGGTAACTTCTGCATTTAACGGTAGAATAAAGGTTTTGATAGATCTTATGCCGACACTAACGAGTAGTTGAAAACTAGCAAATAGTTGGAACACCAAATTTCGAATGGTTCATGTAATGCTATTTCAAAGAAAATTTGCACAAGAGAGGAGTTGCATCATGACGAACACTTTGCACACATTAATACATAAACACATACATACACAGGCATATATACATACCTTATATATA
>NC_068995.1:53978600-53981606 GCF_001194135.2 Octopus bimaculoides | reverse complement strand
AGGCATGATTCATAAACCAGATTTCGAACGATATAAATTGATAAGCATGTTCTATAGACTAACGGAATTCACAATTTAAGAATACACACACATATATAGTGAGAATTTACAAAAAAAAAAACAAAGGACGAAGACATGTGTGTAATAATATCGAAAAATACCTTAGGTATCATATAGATTTAGATATACAAAAGACAGCTTGATGAGGGTGACGCATGCATCTTTTAGTAAACCCTAATCGTTCCCTTGTTGAGCATCACAATACCACCAGTATTAGAAGTGGGGTACTTGTTCTCCATGCATTTATGTTTTTACCTATCTATCAATCAGTTTTGCAAGGAAGGAAATTCTTCAAAATCCAATTGATGAAAAATTACAAATCCTGAACAACGTTTATGCTGTGTCTGCGGTGAAGCATGATGTCGATACGGTATTGTACTCACTGTTGCACTACTAAATTATAAGTTGAATGAGAAATAAATAGATACTTCAATATATATATATTTTATTAAGTTAGGTCCCTATGTGCTCCTTTGCTACAAGTAGAAAACAGTTATGCGGTCGTTTTATCTACTAGAACTAACACGTAATTGTCCCTCAAATCACAATATTTCATTTGGGCGAGGACAATTTAGAACGCGTGATCTTCATAGTGCTGACCTTGTGAATAACAAGACATTGCCTCTTTTGGAATGCCGATCATCATAGCTACGGTGCAAAAGAACCGACCTAAAGCTAACTGACAAGAAATAATTGACGAGATAGCGGGGAAGGAAAAAGAAATAGAGAGAATATTAATCTGAAATCATTGAAGGACAGAAATTAATTGATATTTGCATAAAGTGAAGTGAGAAAATGTTATCAAATAATGAGAAAGAATACTCGAAAATTCTTGGATTCAAAACTTTTTCAGTGCACCAGACGCATACTCATACATCCTTCGATAGTCAGACAGGTTGGAAAGCTAATAATTAATACAATATATTTGAAGATGGTGCTCCAGCATGGCCTCAGTCGTAATGACAAAAACAAACTACCGAACGTGAAACGATGAATACATTTTCAACTACTAAATTAAAAAGTTCATTTGCTTCATTAGTAATAATTTGCATTTCAAATTGGAGGAAGAATATAAAAAAAAAACATGGTGCAGAGTAAAAGGCATCTGATGTATGGATATATTTGCTTCGTTTATTGATTGGAAATCTTAGAAAAAAAGAATAGAAATGCCAAAAGGTTATGCTAAATTCGATAGAACTTGCAAACATGGTAGCATATTTTTTCATGCAAAAGCCATTTGTAATTAAAAGAGCGCTAGATCTTTCTTTCATCCTTACGTTCTATCCCACAGATTATCAATTTCCTTTTCTCCAAGCTCATATTGTTTATCCTATTCTGCGTCTTTCATTATAATTTCCAGATCACTTGAGTGATAACGTTTAAGTATATTGCTTTTGATGCAAATTATACAAATGTCACTAATCACGTATTCTAATATTCTAACTCGGCACATATTAACTTCCCCTAACTTTCTCTGTTTTCCTCTGTTTTGTATTCACAAAGTTTTACTGTTTCATTGCTGATTATACATATATATATATATACATACGCATAAGCGCACACAAACAAACACGTGTGTAGTATGTACGTGTATATAAAAAATAATAGAGATATTTTAACCAATTTAAGCAATAGATGTATATTTACAAAAACCTATGTAATGCATGCGTAGAAACCTCTCCTTTTTATAATGTGTTTGCGTGGAAAGAAAATGGAGGAGAAACAGTAGCAGTTTCAGTCCTGCGGTGGTATTTAAACTTGTATGAAATGTCTCTCTATGGAGACACTACTAACAGACTAAATACTAGTAACGGCTGATATAAATTAGCTATACATATTCGCATACATTCCACAATAAAGGTGATGGTACTTCTTTTGGCAACTGACCAGAAAGATCGGTTGAGTTATAAGAGGAAAGCGAAGGTTTAAGGACTTTGACGTTAAGTAGCCTTCTTTTCATACATGATAGTTTTCTCACATGACTACTACTACTACTACTACTACTACTACTACTACTACTACTACTACTACTACCATTATTATTATTATTATTATTATTATTATTATTATTATTATTATTATTATTATTATTATTATTATTATTATTATTATGTTAGATGTTGTTGAATAGGTTAATATTTATATCTTAGCTGTAACTAAATTGATAATACTATGCATACAAATGTTAATACAGTATATTTGTGTATTTAAAATATCTTAGAAGCATTTGGTGAGCATTAATAAGATATATTCTGAATGTATAGATACTAAAATATAGACGCATGCAGTATTCGTTATCAACCAAGAAGTCTAATTTAGACATAAAAAAGAGATTCTAAAGTGAAATTAAGTGTTTATAATGTACATCTGAAATCTTAAGACCTGAATCTTATGATAAAGTTAATTATAAAGATAGATGATGTAGATATATTCCTGGTATTTATATTGCCAAATATACAACTGTGATCAGGATGGGATTAAGTGCCATATGTGTACTAAATCCATAAAATCTTCACATAAATGTTCGTAATATCCTAACTACATTCGTTAAACAATTTTATAGCCTATATTACGCATTCAGTAACCACAGTTTTGTGCTCACTCGTTAGATTACAAACCCTCTTCAACAATAATGGTGAAACAGAAAACGGATTCTTGCTCTAATGTTCAGGCTTTAGTTTCACTGGTTTGTGAGCAGTCATACTAGGCTATCATCGTCAGGTCACAAAGTCGACCATTTTGATATTCATATTTCTTTCAATTTTGTGTTTATTTAATGGATATCTGTCGAAAGGCGAAGTTTACATTTAGTTTGCGAAACGAGATTCAACTCTATGTATCTGTCTATCTATTTATTTGTATCGACCTATCGTTCTATTTCTCTCTCTCTCTCTCTCTCTCTCTCTCTCTCTCTCTCTCTCTCTCTCTCTCTCTCTCTCTCTCTCT
>NC_068995.1:53976566-53978564 GCF_001194135.2 Octopus bimaculoides | reverse complement strand
TCTCTCCCTCTCTCTCTCTCTCTCTCTCTCTCTCTCTCTCTTCCTCTGTATATATATATAGAGAGAGAGACAGACAGACAGACAGACAGACAGACAGGCAGGCAGGCAGGCAGGCAGGCAGGCAGGCAGGCAGGCAGGCAGCGGGATAGGCAGAGAAATACATACATTCATACACGCCCATATATATGTATGTATATGTATATATGCCAGAATAAAAAGAGATTAATAAAGGGGGTTAATAATCCAGGCGAAATACTTCTTAAAGCTATCTGCAAATAAAATTACAACAGGCTAACTAAAATTTCTGGCGATAGGTATTGTACTCCCCTTAATCTGAAACCAAAACCCATCACAACTCAGATTTGTAAATCAACGGTTCCATTACCCAGTCAAGTTGGCTTGATTTTACAGAGCGATGCGTAAAATAAAGAGAAATAATTATGATTGTTTTCTATCCTTAATAAGAGTTTTTTATGTAAATATATACTTACATACATACGTATATACATACGAATATATATGCATATATATATATATATATATATATATATATATATATATATATATATATATATATACTCGAAATTATATATTTATCTGCGGAATGTTGGCAATTCTAGAATACATAAACATGCACGTGATGAAAATGGCAGCGATAATGATGATGGTGGTGGTGGTGGTGGTGGTGGTGGTGATGGTGCTGGTACCACCAATTATCATGACAACGATAATATTCTTATTGTTTATGACAGAAAAGTGTTTGAGAAGCGTGAGATTGGAAAGAAAAAAAGGACAACGACCAGGTGAATTTGATTGAGAGACGTTAAGTAACATGAAAGAATAAATGAAGCTTTTATACCTAATATTTTGACAGTAAACATGACAGCTTAATATGCAACTGATAAAGAAAAGTGTATGTATAAAATAAACTTACATTTCTACACGTACAAAATGAAAATGTCGAGATAGAAGCTATCTTATATCGAAATATTCAAAGGAGTTTCAAGATGCTTATATAAACGTCAACATTTAGACAATAGAAATAAATTTTCGTTAAAGTCTGAAGCTTTATTAAAAGTGACAGTGTTGTTGAATTGTCATTTTTGGTGAACGAAAGTAGAATATTATCATTGTAATGATGTATTTCTCTAAGTTATTCTTTCGACGAGTTTAATGTTTCAAACATACCTTGATTAAATGAGTCTGTTGTATCATTGCATCGCTTAGTGAAACGCATACGTTTATATAGACATACACGGAAATACACAAGCATAAGCACAAGTAAATGAATGTATATGTATGGCAACGTATATTCACGAACGCGTGACCGCAACAACCTAACCCTTTTTATCTTAAGACGTTGAACCCACAAAGTTGGTTCAACGTAGTCGTTGTGCCTGTAAGTAGAAGAGATTTGAACTGTGTTGCTTTTTATGCCAGATTACGTGGAAACATTTATAACTGGACAGATTTTCACCTTATAACTGTTACGTCAAGGCTGATATAGCACAACATAATGACTATGCATACATAGTAATTCGAATAGCACAAGCTAATTACGATGTATACATATGTGTTGTATATTTCTAGACTCTCAATTTTGGATTTTTCTAATCTTAGATTTAATATCGTGCTAAAGTGCTTTTAGAACCTAGTCCCGCTTGCTATCTAATCGAAGTATCCTTCACTAAATACTAAAATATATTCCCCAAATAAATGAAGGGGGTTAACCAAATATCTTTTGCCTTTGATCTGTTTCAGACATTAGACAGCGATCATGCTGGGGCACAGGCTTGAAGAATTTTTAGTTAAATATATTGACCTCAGTACTTATCTTTTTAAAGCCTGGTTCTTAGTCTATCGTCTCCTTGTATTGAAGAGGTAAGTTACGGAGATGCAAACGCAATAGCACCGGTTGCCAAGCGTGGGTCCAACAGAGACACAAAGACACACACAGAGAGGCATACATGCAAATCTATTAATGTGTGTATATATATA
>NC_068995.1:53972530-53976486 GCF_001194135.2 Octopus bimaculoides | reverse complement strand
ATATATATATAGGCTTCTATCAGTTTCCCTCAACCAGATCCACACAGAAAGATTTAGTCGGCCTGAGGCTATATTAGAAGACAGTTGCCCAAAGTGTCATGCAGTGGGGCTGAACTCGTGTAGTGAGGAAGCATGCGTCTTAATACACAGCCAGGCCTGTACCTTTCTTGAAATAATCAAAACTTCATATGAGAGACTGAAAGATTCCCTGACAAATGTACACTGAACACCTTAGGTTTTACTACTATGCACAACATATAAAGGAGAGTTGTTAAGCCCTAAATATATAGTACAGGCAGCCGTGAAAATATGATAAAAATATAAAACAAAAACAGATCTCTGAAATTATCGAACGGATGCTGATCTTCATTTGTTCTTGTTGGTACACTGAAAATACGCAATAAAAAACACGACTTCTAACGAATAATGATAAAAACTAATGGGTCTACAAACACTTAAGTGATCCAAATAAAAAAAAAAGCAGTTGAAACAATTCTATAATATTTAAAGAAGTGAGTGTTTATTGCCTTTGAAAATAACCCACACAAGTTTTTATTGGATAATGCAAACTGACAACAGAAAGTGATAAAATCTTCAAGAAATAAAAACGTCATTAATATTTGAGTCATAGTTACGTCTCAATTTTAGAAATTAAGATAACAAAAACAATAACCGCTGCAAATAAGTGAAAACCGTCTACGTTTGTTTACAGCTTTGCTTTAGATCTTGCCAAAACTGGGAAGACAATGGCCCTGGTTAACTTCAGAACCTCTGCTAGTTGTTTTATACAACACTTGCAGCCAGCATCTATCTTCAAAACCTTTTGAAACAATCTGTGCCAAAACCTAGATGGCATTTCGGTTGCAAGGCAGCCATTATCCTCAAGTAAATATCTGTGATGCCTCAGTCGAATTCCTGCACGTACAACAGATCAGATTTTAGCCGAAATTCTGATATTGGTGTTGGTGATATTACCGTTAGTGTTTCTATGATAACACGGATATTAGACGTGAGATGACCTAGAATTCAACGACAGCCAAGTTGATGGTTTTTTTTTTAATTCTTGTTTCGTTTTTGCACAAGAAAAAAATTGATGTCTAATATTTATTTGACTGGTGATTATTTTATTGAATTGTGAGTTCTAAAATAACCTCTACTGGAATTTGAACCAGGAATGTAAAAGTATGTAGTTATATACAGCAAGGTATTGTGTTGGCTACAGTATTAATCGTTACCATCCACCTGCTCTTTACATTCCTATATTCCTAATAATGATTACTTGCGTCAGTGTAAGGTCAGAAATTAGTATGCCGCATTATAGAGTTCTTCTGAATCTACCCAAGTACATTCTACGCATTTATTTTATGAAACCCATCGGAATTGGAAAATACAAATTACTGCTGCCTTTGACCTTTATCACTATTGAAAACGAATGAATGAAAGAGAAGAATTGGAATCAGCAAATGTACACACTTTGTAGAAACCTCATGAATGCACAGTAGAAAGAATACTGACAACTTCTCTAAAGAATCTGTATGATCAAGTTATAAAAAAAAATTCTTCGTCACTATCTTAATGCGAATAATTTCTTGCACATCATGAGGGATCATTCTATAACCATTTCGACCATAAATTTTATGAACTGCGTGAAGAAATATTACTTGCATATTGGCACTACTTTGCATAGACAATTTACTGATAACTAACTACACATGATGTGTAGATATTTTGAACAATGCTTAAGAGATGATAAAGACAGTGAAAGAAAATCGAACGTGGACCGGAACAATGGATGTGAGCAAAATAAATGGAGTTTTAGCAATAAAGGAAGTCGGCGCTGTTTATGGGTCATACGAGCTAAGATTCTCTAACAAAGAGCATTTCATCTCATTCCTCGGAGTAAAAGCAATTAGGCTTTGTTGTTAGTAGATCTATGGAAATGTGAGTCGAAGAAAAAATTGATCGTTGGGAATATTTAAATATAATATAATGTAATAAGTCAAAGACTTTAGTGAAAAAGCCTTTAAGTCTCTTGGTGATATAAGAAGGAAATATAACGAGATGCACTACAGAACGAAATTTCATTTCTCTGAATGATGCGATCAAATGTTGTGGTGCATTTTGTTTTTCATTTCCTTATTTAATTTTGCTACATATCAAGTCACAGCGAGCAGGTGCAATTATCTAAGTACATTCCGCAATTGGCCATCCCTCTGATTTCGCTTTTCTTTGGTCCAGTGAATGTTTTTACATTATGAAATATTTTTTCGTAAGATTGTAATTTTTGTGATTTGAGAGATATTTGGTTGATAGACGTAACAGCTGGAGAGCAGGCGTAACGATTAACACATTGGTAAGTGCAGCTGTTAGTGTAACAGGTGGCCTGTCTGAAAGAGCTGCCAACAGCAGCGGCTCCAATATAGTTCCCTAAGGCACTCCAATCTCTATTATAGTGTCCTTGGAGAGGGCTCCATTGGCTGTAACAGCCTGGCTTCTGTCTTTTAAGAGGTCATGCAACCACTCTCCAAATTTCCAAATGTTGTACAGTGTAAGTAAATGTGTTTGTTCAGTGAGTACGGAGTTCACTACTCTGAGTAATAAGATGCTTTCACCTTCTTTCGTGTGTAGTAATGTCTTCTAAAAGAAACATGCAGAAAACAATGGAGGACACCATGTCTATCTTACGCTAAGACAACAATCGAGGACATCATGTCTAACTTACGGTGAGTCAATCCATCATTAACAGATTCAATGTGAAATCTATGATATTCTTATTGGAGAATATCATGGATTTCAGTAGTCAAAACTAACAAAAGCCACGCAATGGCTATTAGCAACGATAAATTATATCTTTGATAGGTACCTTTCTATTAATTTCCAGTATAGGTACGTCGTCGAAGCGTGACTCGGAATGCGTTTGTCAATGAATCACAACATAGGATGACTGCTTTGATATAAACAAATCAAAATTCTCCGAAAACCTGTGTGAGCTATAATGTCTTCAAGATGTGTAATTTCTTTCTTTTTAGATAGTACATGTTTTTTTGTTTATTATTATTATTATTATAATTATTATTATTATTATTGCTGTTGTTGTTTTTGTTGTTGTTGTTGTTGTCGTCGTTGTTATTATTATTATTATTATTTTGACATGACAAATACAATCAAGAATTTATTTCCGATAGTATAATAGCAATATTTAACAGGTAAGAGGCTGTACACTCTGAGAAGACTATATTTACCAAAGCGGTGTGCACGTTGGACAGAACATTATTATTGTCTCCTTGGTCAATTATCCGACTGTCTAGATAGCTATTGATAAATTTTGCATTGTCTTTTCACATCGTGGAAGTGCACGTTGATGAATTTAGTTTTATTGTTCGACACAAATTATTAGCTACCCTCTATTTCTTCTTCTTCTTCTTCTTCTTCTTCTTCTTCTTCTTCTTCTTCTTCTTCTTCTTCTTCTTCTTCTTCTTCTTCTTCTTCTTCTTCTTTTTCTTCTTCTTCTTCTTCTTCTTCTTCTTCTTCTTCTTCTTCTTCTTCTTCTTCTGCTTCTTCTTCTTCTTCTTCTTCTTCTTCTTCTATTATTATTACTACTTCTACTACGTCGTTTTTCTACGATATCGTTTTTGTATGTTCTTTCTTCACGTGCCTCATCCATTCCAGCTTCACATATCTTCTACTTCATCCTTGTTTCTTTCTTTCATATTGTACTCCAAAATGCCAGGTTATTCGGTTCATGGCATCATTAAACCGCTTTGTAATTGCGTGAGTTGTCTCCTACCATCACTCATAGCGAAGATTGCCGTACGTATTCAATATATATATATATTGTTGTATTTTACATTATACTGGTTCTCATCTTCCACTTTGGAAAATATATTTGTCAGAAGTTGTTTAACTGGCGAATACTATATATATATATATATATATATATATATATATATATATAT
>NC_068995.1:53962867-53972008 GCF_001194135.2 Octopus bimaculoides | reverse complement strand
ATATATATATATATATATACGACTGGCTATTTTCAGTTTACGACTAACAAAACCACTGACGATGCTAATGTTTGGTCCTGGAAATCAACATCTTACCATACACTAAGTCTGAGTCTCACCACTAGGTGTACTGTGATTTCAGGTAAGTCGTGACAACTTGCCTTAAGATACCGTGCAACTACTGGCGTAAAACAGAGTAGTATGTGAGTGACTGGATCAAAATAAGGTATATTATCAACCTCCTCTCTGGTACTGAGGTATCATTCTTTCCGACAACTATATGTATATATGTGCACATGTTTGTGTGAGCGTGCACGAATGTGTGCTGCATTAGGTGTTAAGATTATTAATACTTGGAATATAAAACATTATAGCAATAAAGTGAAAAATAGGAAAAGCAACAAATCCAGAAGTCGAAATTTAACATCAAATCACATATCTATGTTGTTATTCAATTTTTAGTGTTTAATTCTGAATTTACGTTTCTCTTTTATTTGTTTTAGAATATTTCATTGCAATTATAAATTTTTGCTTCTAAGTTTCCGTCTCCGATATTTCCATATCATAACATATATATGCGTATGTGTGTGTTTTGTATTTATATATGTAGTACACAAGCACACACACATACTACATATATGCGTGTGTGTGTATGTGTGGATGGATGGGTGGGTGAATCTAGACCTAAATGTAATTATATGTGAAATTTTATATAATTATGAATATATGAATATTTGTTTGGTGACTAAGAGAGAATTATGAATCGAAAGATATATGCTCATTGAGGGAGAGAGAGAGAGTCAGACAGACAGACAGACAGACATACAGACAGACAAGGAGATAAAGAGAAAGAGAGAGACAGAAACAGTGCAAATATGAGAGAGAGTTAAGCTAATGAGAACTTTCTTTTAGCTCTGTATTCTGTGTGTCTGTATCGTCAAATGCTTCAGTTATGATCAATATTTTAGTCGTAAACTTTTCCAGAATGTTCTTCTGTCTTTTCAAGTACTTTTGTTTGTCAAGTAGGAACAAGCTTCAAACGATAATATTACTGAAATCAATGGATATTACAAAAACATCGAAAACCGGCCAAAGATTTAATATGTTTTTGTATGTATGAATCAGTGTAGCTATTCTCTGTGATCGTTAAACTCTCTGTACTTCATAAGTCAATATGCTTTTATGAGTGAGTTTGTGTGTGTATGTGTGTGTTTCTATTTATGTTCAAGTGCGACTTTGTATGTCGAAACAATTAACGTATAAAATATATGTTGATGGATGACTATTGTAGTGATTTCAGCACAATTAAGTAAGAATGGAGGAAATCCTGACATCATGTAGTATTTATAAATTCAAAATGGCTTCTGGCCAAAAACCTTTAGCCGAGTACTACAATAAAAGAAATAATATAATTGCATTTCTTCTCGAATATCAAGCAAAGAATATAACGATTATAGGCTAGAATGTTTTCAACAGACAGCTTTATAAATAGAATCATTTTGATATTGCATTGTAAAGAATTTAGTATTTGCTCTATTCTCTTTCAGCAATGAGTTGGGGAACTTGGAGACGTGTTTTGATCATTCAAAGTTATTGCAAGTTGTGATATTCATACATTTCCCCCAAGAATTGTTTTTATATAAATGAACTGAAATCGCTGTTACAGTGATTCTGTGAGTTACGTATTTCAATAGATATTTATCTATAAAAGTTTACCCTTGCTATTCACAGCTTATGGCAGGTGCATTGTGCTATAGCAATGTAAAGACCGCATTTATAACATCACTGAAAACTCGTATTTCAAAATGAGGCTAACTAATTTAATGTGCTAAAAATTTTAAAGAATCAAATATTATAACATTCATGTGTTACTTACTGTATACCTAATATAGCATCTCCCTTAATGAATAAAGATATTTATTAATAGATGATAGAGATATTTTATTACAGTCTAATGCAAGAGAAAGTAATAATACTCGAAAATTTTGCTAAGAAGCAGAAGAGAGTATAGAGAGAAATATTAGTGCAGAAATATGACTAATACAGCTTTACAGTTAATCTACTGAAATATTAATCCACTGCAAAAGTACATAGTTATTTTAGAACAAAATTAAAACATAAAGTTATTCTTCTGATGATGTGTCAACAGAAATAAATTTTCAAAAGTTCTAAGGTTAAGTACGTTTTTTTCTTATTTTTAATTATCAAAATTGAATTTAGCTAAGACCACCTGATGTGATTGCTTTTGGGTTTAGGCAGCGAAGCATTGCTTCTCGATGATGTTTACGCAAGACGTTATTACTATTCGAAATATCATTATTAGCTTTCTTAAGGGAATTCATTCTGGAGATCTACATTAATTTGAAATGATGTTCCTGTTTGATTTAGTTAATTATAGAGGATAATATACATTACATTATTCTAGAACTACCTGACCTCATTGGAATTCTTCACTTAATCTTCACGGATCAAGTTTTTCCTTTTGTGACTTTTCATTGTATGACCGCAAATTATTTCTGTACTCTGGGGATGGTTTACTGTTTATCTATCATTTATTCATTCAACTTCTTTTTTTAATATTATTATTATTATTATTGTTATTATTATTATTATCATCATTATTATTATTATTATCTTGTCTATAACTTTGACATCGAAAGCAATCTATTTCCAATTATAACTTTTACTTTCTTTCATTAAATTATAAGTAAACAAAATATACATCCATTAGGAGAAGTTTAGAAATAGCTAAAATGAATTGTCTATGAATACGTAATAAAGGGACGTTTATAACGTTTGTACGCTTGCTTTTTTATTTATTTATTTTGTCTTTCTATTGTGGTATGTTTTTTTTCTTATTTTCCTTTCCAAATTATATTTGTGTAAATTTCTTGCATTTATTTATGTGATTTGATGGACACAAAAGCCACCTTCGCATGTTAATTTGCTTCACCCTCAGAGTTTTCTCATATATATATATATATATATATATATATATATATATACATGTTTGTGTGTGTATATGTATGTGTGTATATATTTGTGTGCGTATGTATGTATGTACGTATGTATTTAATATCAGAAGTAACAACTAGACAGAGGACTGTGGGGAAAGTATGAGTGGAATGGGAAATGAAGTGAAGAAAAACAAAAATAAAAATCACGACTGCTGTTCAATGGACGACATTTGTATGAATTTCTTTCTCCACCGTGAAGCGAAGTCACTACTGACACAATTTCAATGGTAAACAGGTAAAACGATTTCATTTCACGAAAAACTTGGCGAATAAAGAAAACTATTAAATATCGAGGGAACAAGAAATTTTAACGTCGTCTTTAAGATTATCTACTCTCCACTAATTTCCGGTAAACCTATGTCTCGGATATGTCCGCCAAAATATCAGATATAAAGCTAATCTACTATGGAAAGAGTGTGAAATAAAGTAACGTAAGCTTCCCTAGTATAGCTCCCTTAATTTATTATCTTAAGAGTATGAAAAAGAAATTTAAAGGGCGTTCCAAATGCAACTACACA
Organism: Octopus bimaculoides; assembly: GCF_001194135.2. Classification (NCBI taxonomy): domain Eukaryota; kingdom Metazoa; phylum Mollusca; class Cephalopoda; order Octopoda; family Octopodidae; genus Octopus; species Octopus bimaculoides. The sequence goes on along the minus strand of NC_068995.1, from coordinate 53,968,473 downwards.
CCAGACTGTCCCTACTATATATACCTGTGTGCTCGTGTGTCCTTGCACGTGCACGTCTGTGTGTATACATACGCACACACACATGCATTGTACAAGAAGCTGAAATAAATAGGCTTTATTCACAAATCACAGCGGCTGTTTCTGTGCTTTAGTAACACCATTGTTAGTCGCTGAGTTTTCCATACCATACTATTACTTAAATATTATAGAGACATTTTAAGAATATGGCCCTGTAGTAACTGCGTGCCCGCACGTCTTTAAGAGAGTTGATCCGAAAGCATTGCTAGAGTACATCCGATATCACCTTGTCTTGTATCCGATATCACCTTGTCTTGTATCCAGTCCCTCGATAAAGAATAACATGTGGATTGAAATAGGTAGAAGTCATAAAGGTATAATATAAAGTAATGTAAATAAAAATCAAAAATATAAATTATAAAATAAATAGAAGAAGATTAGTGAATGTAAATAAAGATCAAATATATATAACATATATATAAAATAAATTATATTCTGTCTTTATCGGAGAGCTTGGTTACGAAAAAATTCCTCATCCACCTTATTCTCCCGACCTTGATCCTTCAGACTACCATTTGTTTCGTAGAGTACAGAATCATTTGTGGGACATAACTTTCGCAAGTCAGGAACAGGTCGAAACTGACATTTCAGTGTTCTTCGCCTTGAAACCCAAATATATATATATTGTGCCTAGCTGTTTCTATTAATATATATATATATATATATATATATATATATAAAACATATAATGAACATATATATACTCCCACCGATATGCATGCATTTATACATTTATATCCCAACGTTCGACGAACGGATACATACATATACACCTATACACACACACACACACACACATACACACTCATATATACATACTATTGACGATTCCTTTCGTTTCATAGCGTTGGGTTAAACCACTCCTTCCTTATACACTTATACATGTTCTTTTAGTTCACACTAACGTGTATATATCTGGATATACCTACATATATATCAATCAAAACATATCTCCGTTTTTATTTCTTAACCATGTGCATCTCTCTGTGTCAATCATTTTCTATTTATGCAATAATATTACGTCACAAAACATACGTCTAGTCCATTGTAATTTTCCTTTCTTCTAAATTACTGTAACGAACAAATCTGTTATTATGGGATTATATAATTCAGATTGACAGCAATATAAATAATATAGTTAAAAATACCAGTAATGACGATGATATATTATAATAGCATTTTTGAGTGAATAACGGATTGATATAACTAAATGATCATAGATAAATACAAATTACTACAATTATCACATATTTCAGATAAACAACAATGCAATCTTTCCATTATACTTAATCACCAAATTTTAAGTACATGTTGGTGTAAGTAAAGGATTGACATAATATAAAACACACACACGCACACACACACACACAAATATATATATACATAAATATTTATATATGCATGTATGTGTTTACGTATACACGAGTATCTGTGCATATATACATATATATATATATATATATATATATATATATATATATATATATATATATTAGACAGAAAGAGATAACAGAGCCAAGGCTCTGAGGAGTTTTCTGCACATTTATGATGCAATAGTCTTACAGCTGTTTCTGCGATATTATGGATATCCCTTCTTCAGAGACGATGTGAGACACTATTTGAGTTCGAATTATTATAGAAAATGAGAAGATAGGGAATGTAGAGGGAATTAAGAGAATGAAAGTAAAAATAAGATGTATAGAGATATTGTAGATGCATTTCCATTTTCCGAGGAAAATGGTATGCATGTTCGAATAGCAGTTCATGTTTTGTCATTTGAAAGTATGGAGCCGTGGAGTCAGTGTTGCTCGTTCGTATGTATGTTTGCATGTATGTGTACGTGCATGTATACATACAAATATATATAAATGAGTGTGTATATGTGTATATATTTATGCGTAAGCACCTGTATGTACGAATGCGTGAGACTGTAAATGCATGCGCACCTATGCCCACGTATGTGCATGTATATATACATATATGCGCACGCATATGCGTGTATGTATACATTTACAGTTGCGCGTGAGCTTGCATGTGTATATCTGCATGTGTATGTAAAGGCGTATGTATATGTCTGTATATATGTGTGTATGTGTATGTATACATATTCGCTCATTTCACGTCTGATAAAAATTAAGCAGACATAGGCGCAGCAGTGGGTGTGTGCTTGAGATATTTGATTTCTTAAGACATCGTTTTGGTTTCAGTTCTACTGCACGCCAACTCCAATGTCTTAAGACTGTGTGAAATGATTCGGTATGCGGAAACTCTGTGTGCATGTGTGTGCGTGCGTGCGTGCGTGCGTGTGTGTGTATGTGTGTGTGCGTGTGTGCGTGTGTGTGTCTGTGTGTGTGTGCGCGCGCGCCTATGTATTTGTCATCATTCCACTTCACCAACAAGGTCGATTTCTCCGTCGCTAAACCGTGGCGTGGAATGCTGTGCTGCACTTTGACTGCAGTCCACTGTTTCAAACAATTAAAAGCGTATAAACATATATTAGTCTGCATGTAAGCAATCAGAGGTTAATCGATAGGAAGTTTCACGCTCATAGCGAGGCACATTCAGTAAGGGTTTTTGCTATAACGACAGTTTGAGCTAATTCTTGTTAGTGAATGAGAAAACAGTAACTATAAAAGTGCATCAGATGGATTATATTTTTAATTGAAAGAGTCTGCCTTGTTACACCCTTTGACGCTGGGTCTTAGAGACTGTATTACAAGGCAGTCTTAACTAACTCTAATTATGTCACATATAGGAAAGTCTGCGGAATATTCAGCTGCAAATACATTTTGATTTACAGCATATATAAGTATAGAATGCATTTGCTCTCATATCTACCTCTGCGCGAGATTTTCCTGCCAATGTAAGTGTACTTTTAAAATGAATAATTAAGAAGATAATAGAATTTCAGAAACTAAGAGTATTATCTCAGATTAATTGAAATTTAGTGCTCAAGGGAAATTCAAACCAAAATATATTTCTATTTTCCCCGGACTCTATTATTTCTGTGTAAAATGATTTTAATTAATCTTCATTTCACTGTGTCCATTACTTTACAAATATTCATATTCCTATTTAATAAAATTCTAAGAATTATAAACTGTCATCACGAGAAATAATTTAGAAAAAAATTACATGGATTAATTTCCAATCTTAATCTTTGCCGGAAGAATTTGAAAAGAAAAATAGCAATAAATTGCTTCTTTCTTTCGACGAAATTTACGTACGGAATCGTTCGTACAATTGATTAGAGAGCAAAAAATATTATACAATGATTTCTTACTTGTTTAATGGCAACAACTTAGGTATAGTGTTACATAATTATGAGTTCAACTTCAATATACTAGGATTCCATTCGTTTTTATATACACAACATAGCGGCTGTGTGTACCGCCTTTCTTCCTTTAGCTGCTATATTCGGTAACGGTTTCAAGATTCCAAACCAAGACCTATACCCACTGACTGAATATAAGATGTTCCAACTTTGTTATCAAAATATTTATACTTGTTTTTTACAACTTGAACTTGAGTATACATTCTTTCCTTGAATAGATCTTCCATGTATTAGATTGTCATCATTGGCAATATTGATTAAGCTATTGCTAAGCCTTTTTAATCATTGTAGGTTAGACCTTCGAAATATACCGCTTGTACCCCGGATTTCAAAATCTTAATCAGGCTATCACAATAATGTAGCTTTTCTAAAATTGAGTTCAATTTACCTGGTGCTACCGCTAGATACGCTGAAGTCAAAACTTAACATCCGGTTGGAATAAAGGTAATAATTGTTAATTATGTCCTTGTATTGTCGACAGAATTTATATTCAAAAGTTAACCCTTTAATGGACCAATTCTATCTATAAAAAATCTTTCAGATTGATGTTTTGTGAGTATTGACCAGTGGCATCAGGACTTGGCTGAAAACCGTTTTCGGGAATTATGATGTTACATGTGTGTGGTAACCAATGTTGATTTGATTCAACTCCATTTATTCAATATGAAATAATCCATGTTTGTTTTCTGGAGTTGTGTCAGCTTTCTCTCGGTTATCAGTGTCACATGTTTCATTAATTCCCGAATGGGCCCACCAAATTTTCTTGTGTACTGGAACCTGTTTGTCAACGTCAATGCGTTACCCTTGTCTCTCGGCAATATGGTAATATGAGTATAACTCCTTGCTTTGAGAAATTTCACGTTTTCGTGTGTTTGTGTCTGTGTGCGTCTGTGCGTATATATATATATATATATATATATATATATATATATATAACTCACTGGTTAGAACGTCGGGTTCACAATCACGAAATAGTGCGTACGATTCCCGTGCGCTGTGTTCTTGAGCAAGGCACTTTATTTCACGTTGCTCCACTTCACTCGTTTGTAGAAATGAGTTGCGTCGTCATCGATACCAAGCTGTATCAGCCTCTTTGCCTTTCCCTTGGACAACATCGGTGGTTTGAAGAGGGAAGACTGGTAAGCACGGGCGACTGCTGGTCTTATATAATCAATCTTGCTTAGACTTGCGCCTCGGAAGATAATATTCTAGGTACAATCCCATGGTCATTCGTGACCGAAAGGGGTTTTTACTTTATATTCGAAAAACAGACATGCACACACGCACATATATCTGGGTATCGTGTGCGTGAGTATGTGTCTGTACTGAAGATTAAATTTCAAATTTCCTAACTCCAATATTTAGATACCCGATCTTGGGATAATATTCCAGGAATGACATAGGAAATCGAATATGTGAATATTAAAGAGAAAATATTGGTAATTCTTTTTCATTAGCTCCCGGTGTAAGAATGTAAAATGAATAAATCAAATTATGATATAAAGGGATTAGGTTATAGCTATTGTTTGAGGCTAAGGACATTCATAAAATTCCATTTAATTTGAGATATAAAAGTATTAAGCACCATCAATTTTATTCACAACACAGAGTGTTGCAGAAGAACTGCAATAATGTTAAATATAACAAATCGTTACTGTAAGTTAACTACCGGGGCGAAGACGTACTTTGCCAATATAAAGCAGCAAGAGCAGCTGCTATACAAAGCTATCACACGAGGTCACAATCATAAATATACAGCTTAGCCTATCTGCCAATATGGCATTTCATATTGTTGTATAAGGCGGCGAGCTGGCAGAAGCGTTAGCACGCCGGGCGAAATACTTAGCGGTTTTACGTCTGCCGCTACGTTCTAACTTCAAATTCAGCCGAGGTCGACATTGCCTTTCATTCTTTCGGAGTCGATTAAATAAGTACCAGTTACGCACAGGGGTCGATATAATAGACTTATTCCCCTGTCTATCCTTGTTTGTCCCCTCTATGTTTAGCCCCCTGTGGGCAATAAAGAAACAGATATTGTTTAATTGATGGCGAGGCATCAACTGCACACATTGTGTTATTTAACATAGTCTAATTAGTGACTGTTTTGTGTCACAGCTTACCTGTAATGTAAATTAGCATTGGAAACCAGGTACACACACACACACACACACACACACACATATATATATATATA
>NC_068995.1:53961140-53962120 GCF_001194135.2 Octopus bimaculoides | reverse complement strand
TATATATATATATATATATATGTACACGGCAGGTGTCTCAGTTTCCACCCACCGAACCATTTACAAAGGGTCAGTCAGTCGGACATTAGTCGGACAAAAGTACCATGCAGTGGGACTGAATCCATGGCCATGCGAATTGAAAACAAATTTCTTACTAGGCTCCTTATATTTCAAAAAGGTACAATTCTACCAACCTGAATGGGCACGCCAATGCAAGAACTGTCGTAATAATTTCACACACTTTTGTCATCCCCAAAACCTCTACAGCCATAGGAAAATTATTGAGAACTGAGACGGAATAAGGGAATGAGGAAGCGTATGAAAATCATAATCGAGTGATCGTGGTATTGAAACCCACAATATAAAATTCAAATAACATATATTCATTTATTATGCGTACAAAGAAATTATTGTTCATATGCTATTAATCTATAAAGGAATTTGCTTTTGCTTTCCATATATAGAAGTAAGAGTATCCAGAAATTCTTAGTAACTTAACCTCGGAAGGTTTTGAGTTGATAAATCAACATTTGTTTGGGGAAAGAAAAAACATATTTATGACATTTAAATTTAATATAAGCTAAGCAAAAGAGCATCAGTTTTACTCTATCTTCTATTTTAAGTATGGTAGCAATTTCCTTAGCTTCTAGCTTAATAGTTGTACGTATGGTTATAGAATTTTTTTATAGATACCGGTAATGCTGTTGGATAAAATTCAGATGTAAATTTTTCTTTATCAAAATACTGGATTTTCATTTTTTTTTAATCATTTACTGCAAATAGGGTCGCAATAAAATTTTCGAGATCCGACATGTCAGAATTACAAATTGTGAAGTTTAATAAATATATTTCAAAATTCTTCACCAGTATCGAATTCTTTTCTTTTTTACTTTCATCTTTAATGCAAAGTTCTTTGGGTACACATATGCACACACATATAGGCATATATATATATATATACATATACATATATATATATA
>NC_068995.1:53945057-53960768 GCF_001194135.2 Octopus bimaculoides | reverse complement strand
TATATATATATATAGATATAGATATAGATATAGATATTTATGTCTGTGCGTTTCTACATATTTATATATACATGTGTGTTTTCTCTCCCTCTTTGTATATATACATATATGAATGTAGTCATATATATAAAAGATATATATAGGTGCATACATACATACATACATACATACATGCATACATACATACGTACATACATGCATACATACATACGTACATACATATGTAGATGTATATATAGGTGTGTATGTATAGGTGTGTGAGTGCCTACTGGATGTCTGAGAATTATTTCTGTTGATACAAATCTGATAGATTCGTATCAGCAGAACAATTTTTCTAAAACACCAGGTGGCTCTGCGTTCAGCTGGAGTTACAGCATAACATTACATGCTCTGATGCAGCAGTTAGTAGAAAATTAAAAAGAGAAAACTCAACAGAAATTTTCGTTTAAGTGATATAGCTGAAAATTCACACAACAGAATGATAAATGAAAAAAATATTTTTTCCAACTGCCACTGAAACTATTTATAGATTACTTCATCGACATTTCTGACATTGACTATTACTGCTCGCTTTAAAACTTTATCTCCTGTTTCTTTCTCCTTCTCTCATTGCTATTATCTTCAATAAAGTTTCTAAAGTCACGCAGCTTTCTAGTTTTTACGTAGATTTCGTTTTTGGTGTTGTATTATTGTCACCATTTCGAGATTTTAAAGGCAGCCTGGTGTTTGTGAGATAAATGTGTGTGTTTCTATGTATGTATTTGTGAGTGTGTGTGTGTGTGTGTGTGTGTATATGTCTGTATTTGTCTATTCTTTCTTTTTCTCTTCCCCCCTCATCCTCTCTTTTGTTGTATTTATTTTTATTTTTCTCTATCATTTTGCTTTCTATCTACTTTCCTCTCCAAATACTTATAAAATGTCTCGCCATCTGTCCAAATTCAGATATTTGATCTATGTAACATGATGCAATAATGTGTTCCAATGATTATTCATGGTGGTTAAGCATCCAATTGCACTTGGAACATCCTTTCAGAGGCACCAAAAACCAAAACAGTCAAACGTACAAAGAGAAAAAACCGATATATACTTCTCTTTAACATAAATTCTCATAAATATATATGGGTGTGTACGTGTGTGAGTGTGTGTGTATGTGCGTGAGTGAGTGTATATATATGTATATACACACACACACACACACACACACACACACACATATATATATATATATATATATATATATATATATATATAGTGTCATCCCATAAATAAAGCGGTTTTATCAATTTCACAAAATAAAAGTCGGATGGGGACGGGGTAAACTACCTGCATCAACTTGCTATAAAGGTAAGTAGTAATATTACCTTGGGTTTATTCTTAGTGCAATTTTTTGAAGAGTGCTGTTCGATTTAACATTATTTTTCAAAGCTATAATATAAAGTGACAAAGAAGCATATTCGGCATATTTTGCTTTATGAGTTCAATAAAGGCAACGACGCAGCGGCAAGTGCCAGGAATATTAATGCATTATATAGGAATCGTTCAATAAGCGTAAGCCAGTGTCAATGATGGTTCCAGAAATTCCAAGCGGGAAACTACAAACTAGAAGACGTGCCTGGTTCTGGAAGAACTGTAGAGTTCGACGAGGACGTCCTGAAAACCCTGGTGGAACAAAATTTCATTGTAACTTTGAGGAACCAGCAGAGAAGCTTGGATTCAATCATTCAACCATTCATTGACACCTGCGTGCCATAGAAAGAGTCAGCAAATTGGGTCAATGGGTTCCTCATAAAATTACCATGTCTAATCTCGTGCAGTGTGTAAATGTGTGCTCTTTTTCGCTGTCACATATCACGAATGAACCTTTCTTGGACCGAATATTAACTGCTGACGATAAGTGGGTTCTCTATAAGACTGTCAAGCGCCGGAGACAGTGGGTAAGGAAAGGAGAAACACCAGCACCCCAGGCTGAAGAAGGTTTCCAACCACGTAAGGTGGTGTTATCGCTTTGGTGGAATATGAAAGGTTTCGTCCATTTTGAACTTTTAAACCGAAAGCCATGTGGTTGCGAAGCAAGCTTCTTACCACATAGCCTCAAGAGCAAGCTTCTTACCACACAGCCTCAAGAGCATGCTGTAGAGGTTGTATTGTTGTGAAAAATGCGTACATCTTGCAGGAGTGAGTTTAATAATCACTTTAGTCCGGAAGTTTGCCTTTACTACTGAAGCACAAACCTTTAGGACCGCTCATAACGAAGGCAAATTGCTAACGTAGTAAGGATTACACCAAAAAAAAGTACTATTTTTCTTACCTCACCAATAAAATTAAGAAAGAACCCATTGATCCATTCCACGTTTCTTTTCCATTTTTCATCGTTTATTGATTTCGAAGGCAACTTGTACGCCTTAATAAATATCTATGATGTCTTGAACTTACTGATAAAATACATACATACTCATAGATACTCATTCACACATATATGTACACTAACACACCCATATGAAGTCTATTATACATAATATTTCATATAAATATATTTTATATCATACATATATAGATATATATATATTATATACATGTATGTATATATGTATGCATGATCGTATGTATTTATGCATGTATGTTTATATGTATGTACGTACGCATTATATATGTAAGTATGCATTTACGTATGTATATAAAAAGAGAGAGACAAAGAGAGAGGGAGAGGCAGAGGTGAATTTTTCGCCCGCCGTGTTCAATATAAGCTTCCCACTATTCAAAAATTCAGTATTATAATTTTACAAAAAAAAATAATAAAATATCTGACATACTGTAGCAATTGCTTTCCTAAGAAATGAGCTGTAAATGAAATTTAAACACTTTTACTTTGGTTTTGCTTAGTATATTGAATTATTTTCTTATTCAATTATGTATTTTACTTAAAAACAGTTCACGTTCAGATTTGAACCGTTATTATATTCGTTGGGTAGCTAAATAAGTACTCCACATGTTCAAAAGTATACATCTGTGTAAAATTGCTGCATATAACCTAGCTACATGGTATTCACAAAATATTCTAATACATGGTTTTCGTTGAGAGAACAGTCACATGCTATGCATTTATATACATAATGGATTATACGCAACTTGATTGATTTACATACTAATGTAACCTGTTTATATAGTGAGGTTACATTTACCAACGTGTTCAGAAGAAAGTTCAGGTTTTGTTTTTTGTTCTTTATAATAAATATTCATAGCTTACTCTTAAGCAACGCTCTGTGAAGGCACGTGTCTATGAGTTACATTGACTAAAACACTAATACATTTTAACCAATATAGTTATCTCTTAGAATACATTTCTCTCTAGATGTCTCACTGCACAAGAACAAAATATCTTTTAAGTAAAACCGTGGAAACAGACCAAATAGTAAAATCTGAGAGATGTTGTCTCTGGTGTCTCTTTGATTGCAGCAACACTTGCCATCATTTCAAGACATGTGTCTGGATGAAAGTTATACATAATTATCATGAGTTGATTGAGTTTCAAATCACGTACGTTCATTCGAATAGTTTAGTTTAAGTTTGACACGATTCATTTAAGTTTCTCTCACACATACATTATAATGAAGAGAAGCACAAACTCCTAAGATATATACATTTCAGAATCGGTGTACGCAGTCGTACATATACGAAGTCTAATACATATACACCATACTATTTAACACAATTTTTTTTTTCTTATTTGTAATATTATCAAATACAAAAAGAAAGTGCCTGATTGTAACCACTGAAATTCTGTGAACGTGCCTGATTGTAACCACTGTAATTCTGAGACCTTGCCCTTTAAAAAATAAACATAAAATAATAATAACAATAATTCCTACTACAGAAGCCGTGATTTGGTACAAACCTAGAAATACATATACAAGTATGGAGGCAGAGCGAAGACAGAAGTTATACAGTGTTCGTCCGTTGTTATCTAATAGAAGACTGAGTTACTGAGTATTAATTTTTATGAGTAGTATAAAGGAAAACTGTGTATTGCAGTTTGTTGAATAAATGAAAGAAACGTCTACAGATACTTTTAATTATGAAATTTACAATACAAAAAATTGACAGTGGAATATGAAGCAATATAATTTACGTCTTTGTATCTGCAATGCCTTCGTTTTCCAGCAGATGTTGATCACACGTCCATAATTTATTATAACCAAGTTACTATAGTAATAGGAAGAGCACGTTTGATGTTTACATTTTCTTTAGATATTTCTTGACGTTTCCACGTTGGAAACGACTTGAATATCTCATTCTTATGTTTGACAATCTATTTTAAACCTTTCTTGATTTATTTTCAAATGGAATGTAGAAGTAAAACAGAAAAAAAATGGGGATATGAGAGCGATGGCGGCCGGTGAGAAGACATATACAAGTATAAAAGTGAAGGGAAAGAAGCACAAGATGATTATTTTTGTATTATTATTGTTGTTGTTGCTGTTTGTGGTGGTGGTGGTGGTGGTGATTTTGTTATTGTGATTATGATGTAGTAGTAGTAGCAGTAGTAGCAGCAGAAGCAGCAGCGGCAGTAGCAGTAGTAGTAGTAGAAGTAGTAGTAGTAGTAGTAGTAGTAGTAGTAGTAGTAGTAGTAGTAGTAGTAGTAAGAATAATATGTTGAAGAAGCGTCTACGTTATGAAAAATGACAGATGAAAGTGGGCTAATATAATGAGATTTGACATGTGTATAAGAATGGTATAAGCAGCAACTTCGTATTAATTTCCATACTGCTTAAATATTCAGCTTACAATGGATTTGTCGCAGGATATGTGGTCGACGTTATTAATAGGAACGTTCTGCGTCAGTATTTTCTGCCCCGTTATCTCTTTCTACAGAGTTCACGTTACATCGAGGGATGGCTCAGAGTGCTTTATATATTGTTTTTTGGGGAGGTTTTTGTTTTATACCCTGATCATCAAAAGTCTTGACTAGGGAGATAATAAGAGGTGCTACAATCGATTATAGCAAAGCTTGTAAAATCGTGTCATTGATCTAGTTGTAGCCTCTGTCGAATTTAAAATATGACCAGATTTTGTTTCTCGTTTCACGCAATTTCTCTTCATTTGTACTGATAAGCGTTGTGTGAAACGGCTTAACGGGGATACTATACCATCCCTTATCGACAGGCCACTTAAATAGGGATACTTTGTTAAGTGTCGGAGTGTAAAACGAAATCCCATTTGAGGAGGTTTATCGTAGCTTTAGAGAGGATTATTATTTCTATTGGCTTGTGTTTATATAACAACACATTATATTCAAGATCAAACATCACAATTACGCGGCATGATAAATAAATCAATCAGCGGTTTTAAGAGAGGGCATGTTGTAAGCTTCCGGAAAATCGAAGCCACATCGCTATTTCAGTTTTCTATCTTCAATTAAGCTGCTTATTTCCTTGATAAATGCATGTCTTTGTATTCCTCTATATAGTTCTGATATAATAATGTCATTAACGCTATGTACATTTACGGGAAAATGAATTATATTACCATAGTTTACCTTTCAAAATTATATATAATAGTCTTTCGCAGCACGATTGCAGGAAAAATTCTCTTGTGCATTATGGGCAGCGATGCCTTCTCAGTCAAGAATCTCTAGAGAAACTAGATTAAAGCAAGATTTTTATGAATCGTCGAGGGCAGAGTGCAAAATGCAAGTATTCCTTAAATAATTCATTAGATCATAAAAGCTTTGATATTTGTGTATGATTTATCTCCCAAAATGCGTCAGGCTCCCTCTGAATATATTATCATACTCTTCAATTTCCATGATTTAAACAAGTAGTATTTTTCTGTACCTTTGCAAATTGTTAAGTCAATGGACAAGACACTGTAACAATGGCATAGTTTTAAAAAGTAGCATTGCGATTCTTTATCCAGCCACGTAAGAAATTGCAACATTATAAATGTTAATGCACTAACAATGCGTTGAGCTCAACATGCGCATGTTCTTGAATGTATCAAAGAAAGCATGCAGATCAAATCTCATCTTTATACCTTCGTTAATCATCTATATGTATTACATTATTTCTAGCTAGGATCGTGCTAGCACTTTGCTCCTTTGGTATCAATAAATACCAGTTAGATATCGAGAGCGATTTTAATAGACTATCAGACTTACCTATAATACCTCGAACTAATAGAACGAATGGAAATCTTGAATTGCATGGTGCTAATGTGATTCTTGTAGAACGAATAATAACAGAGTAACATTGTAGTGCGGAATAAATGCAAGGTGTGAAGAGCAAGGCTGGTGGGTGATCTTACAAGGATAATGAAACCTATTGCGCGACTTCGATTCAAAGTTATAGCTTTTGCCTTTCGTTTATGTATTTAATATTAAAGGTAATGCTTGCTATTCCACGTCTTTCATTGAATTCAATAGAGCTAATTATGCATTTATGTATACAACTTATTATGAGACATTAATCAATAACTGCATATAACATATGTGAGTGAGATAAATATATATGCTGAAATCGATTCATAAATACGTGAAATGTTATGTTTCGGCATGTATTCACTTGCATGAATTCATCGTAGAATATGTGTGCCTAGTGTGAACAAGTTTACAATGCATATTTATAATTTTTTAGTTGAACTTAAAGCAGTATGGTCTTACAATTGTACATATATGTGAGGCATGATACGAATAATTGATGCCTTTGGGTGCTCAACTACCTGTTAAATGTGGTAGCAACTCTGCGGTGTTGAAACTGTTCTCGTCAGATACAAAGTGTAAAACAAAACTGGGGAAGACATTCTACATCCTATGGAGAGAAAACATTTCATAGCAATAGCCACCACCTTTCTTTCGAGAAATGTTTGCTTGCAAAACCTCTTCATTTAAAGCCCACATCTTCAAAGAGATGCGAATACACTGGCCGTCTAACAAATTTGAAGAGAGTCACAAATATATATATATATATATATATATATATATATACACACACACACACTCATATGTATATATATAAATTATTCACGCTGATTCACGTCGTGCATACGTACAGACGCTCAAGTGTATATTTGTATATGTGTGTGTGTGTACATAGTACGCATACACACAAGCATATATGCGTCTGTCTAGGAGGTTGGGAGATAACTAATCGTGGCTGCATCGTGGCTGCTGTTGTTGCGACATGTTTGCAATGTTCTGCTGCCTTGTAGGTGAGTCCAGGAAGCCACATGCAAGGAGAGCTCGTCATCGAAGAGACTGAGTGCCTCATCAAAGGAATTCAACTTGTCGAAAAGTCACCCAAAGCAATAGTGCTTCGCTTTGCATTACTTTCCAAAAATATCTATTTCTAACACTCTCATCAACCATTCCGATACGATGTTTCAGTCACTTTCGATTACTTGTTTCTTAAGATTAAACTCTCACGTATAAGACGTCATAGCGCTGGCTCTATGAAACTATATTTTTACATCTCATGTGAAGAATAAATATCAGCCCGTAATATATCTGATCAGGAAACTGATACCATTCTTTGCTAAACACGAACGCATTGTAGGTCGTGTTACTAGGCTATATAGCAATAGATTTATTCAGATTCAGAAAGTACTTTTGCTATCCAGGAAGCGAATGCGTCAGACTGAAAATAAATTTGTTGTAAACATTTCCTTGGCGTTGATGTCCTAACATATTTTGTAGTGACTCCCTCACATCCATTTCAGATAAGTACAGTATGATCTATGTTTTGCACGTGAGAACATAAGAACGAATTATTCTCGGAGGTGTCTCCTGGACATGAGAAGTAATATATTATTCATGTTTGAGTAATGTTTTTCTCAGAGTTTAACAGCATCAGAAATTACTTACATTATTTACATTTGACAGATATTTGTCCCCATCTTATTTGTTGTTAACACAACGTTTCAGCTGATATACCCTCAAAAGCTGTGACACGAGGTGGCATTGATAGATCGGATATAGCTGATCATGTATGGAAAAATGGAGGCGACCTCCCCCTGTCGGAAGAAGTTAAAATAATAGACAGAGAATACCACTGGAAAATACGAAAACTAAAAGAAGCAGTACATATGCTAGGATATAATAACCTCCTAAGCAGACTGAGTGCAGATACGAGTAACATATGGGAACCGGTATTAAGGAAGGATAGAAGAGTATCAGATTTATAAGCTCTAAAATTCTTTCCCTAATTACCCACGGAAATATGGCCTAATGATTAAGAGCGCGGGCTACTAACCCCGAGTTCGATTCCAAGCAGTGACCTGACAATGATAATAATAATAATAGTAATAACATCGACAAATATCTTAGGAATGAGAACCCAGGTTCGAAATTTCCCCAAGACATCTGCTGGAGGGTATATCAGCCGAAACGTTCTGCAACATCAGAAATTATTTATAGTTATCTTTTTAATTTTCTTTATGTTTCTTATGTCACCATTCATTTACATTTTTAAGATCATATATGTTAAATATCTATTAAATAAGGAAGCATTGTTAATTTTATTGTTTGGTGAGAAAAGTTATCACTAAAGCATAAGCAATGAAAACAAACACATATTTCGTACTAGTTTAACGATGTAAGAAGGAAATAGGGTGTAATCCACGTTCCACATATTAATCTCAGCCTCTATCAATCGCAGAGGTAAAAGAAAATAAATGTTTTGAGGATGCCATAGAATGGTGTTGGTAAAAGAAATTTCACACAATGTTTTCAATTTACATTTCTTTTTCTCTGTTTTTCTCCGATGAAGGGCAATTCCTCAAAATTTGCTCACTTCTTACTTTCCGTTTGATCCTTAAAAACTAAAACTAACATCGTATACCAAGAACGCCTATGCAGTTGCTTTTATCTGTTTTCCTTCATACATTTTCGTGAACGTTTAACTATGCTGACGTAGAGACGTATAGATTTTTGGTTTACTCTTAATTCAAAACACACTGGATCTATGATTATCACTTTCTGGTGCTCTTCGTAAATCCTCATAAAAACAACCTCAATGGGTTTCATATACACAAAGTGTGAGATTTCAAAGATTTTTGACATCACTCGCCCATAATGTATTCGTATTCGTGAATGAAATCGAATACATTGATTTTATGATATGAAACCTAACTACGATTAACAGAACAACCAAGTAAAACGTGCTTCTATATAATTGCTACGACGCTTACAAAATACTCAACCTTCAATGATAATATATTGCTAAAAGAACGAAAAAAAAAACGCTAATAGATTTGGATGGGAAATGAGAGTATGACACAGACACAAATAGGAAACTATTAGGCTACTTCGGAAAACTGATCAAACGTAGATTTATATTTTCGGTTTGAAAGTCAGCAATGAATATCGATAAGTCAGTATTGTCCTTTGCAATTCAAAGACTGGTATTCAGATCAATGATATTGATTAGGCACTTCGGGCAAAGATTCAGATTCGCAAGAGTGTGAGAGTGTGAGAGGGAGCGAGTGTGTGTGTGTGTGTGTGTGAGAGAGAGAGAGAGAGAGAGAGAGAGAGAGAGAGAGAGATAGAGAGAGAGAGACCTATGAGATTACGTGCCTTTTAAGCTTTTATCGAGAGCATTAAGAGCGCAAGGGAAGTATATGACTTTCAACTGGGAATGGAAAGTGTTTGGTCGACACATTTTGCCGCGATAATCAGGGCCTTTACATTCATGTTATTTCCGTATAAGGTTAGGGGAATTGTAGAAGGATATTATCGGCATCAGTGAAGGGAATTGAGGTGGTCAATTTTCCATTCGAATGGAACTTAACAATGGGATAAATGTTGCTCACAAGAGAAGCTTGCTGAAATAAAACGTTTCGTGAAATACTGTTAATATAAGCATGATTGAACATTGCCTTAGCTTCAAAGAGTGAAACACCCAAAAGAAATATGTTTGTATACGTCCATCAACTATGTTCCCATATAGAAACATGCACACGTATATACTTGCAAACACACACATATACAAATGTATGCTTGTAAGTGTGAGGGCGCGGGTATATGTGCCTGTATTAATTATTGTGTGATAGCTAGGGATTACATACCACTATCAGAGTCATTCTCTTCCATGCCTTTTCAATCCTCTGACGTATGCGACGATTGAATGGATAGGGAATCGAATGTAAATTATAGTTTGGTCATGTAATCTCTGCTTACTTCACACGATTTAACATATATCCGGCTCTACATACTTCCAGCAAAATATTGTGTTGAGCACTTTTATATTTATTGCACTCAGCAGGAAAAAAATAAAAATAATATGCATACATGTGTCTAAAAAAGGTTAGTGTGTGTGTGTGTGTGTGTGTGCGTGTGTGTGTGTGTAATGGCTATCACTCAATTTCAACCTGTTAGATCTAGCTAATCTCTGCTCATTGAAGAAACCTGTTTGTGATTTGGAATCTCACGGCTAATTGAAAAGAAACAACGTAAGAGTGTTTGTGATAGTATTGGGTCTTTGAATTGCTGGTCAAGTCCACACAGAAGGCTTGTTTGCAGTCTTTGTCCACTGGAATTTACTTTCATCGCAAGTTTTGGCCGGAGGTTATGGATATTGATTTTCGCCCATGATGTCATGTAGAAGCAACAAATCATAAACCTGTCCGTTGCCTAAAATTCTGTCTGAAATTCTAGTGACAGATTCAAGAGAGCCGGAAGTTCATTGGGTGGAGTACCCAACCATACTAGTTACGACCTGTTCATACGCCCGGCACTAAGTAGATGAGGGGTGATACCAAAATGACAAAATGAACGTAAAAGATTTTGTATTCTGTTTTAAAAGTTAGACACCTGCATATTCCCCATAAATAGAAAATTTTTATTACCCATTCTCAGTTATAACAAGTTTAATGCTGAACATTATTCAATGATATCAGCTATATTGAGAGTACAGTGATGGTAATATTCTTGTGAGGAGATTGACAGCAAACTACAATATAGATGAAAAAATAATCAGAGAAGAAAGAAATATAAACAAAACGAAGAGGTTTCTTATTCCCCCCACACTTTAGAATGTACAAAGTGTGAACCTGTAGGATGTTTATGAAAGAATAACTGCAAATAGAATAAGATATGTCAATAAAAATAGTTATTATTTATTTACAGCAGATTAAAAAATATGCTGACCACGATATATGATTCAAAATTTGGTACAAGGCTAGAAATTTCAAGGGAAGATTTTTAAGTGCATTACAATGACCCCAGTGTTCAACTAGTATTTATTTACTTGCCCCCGAAAGGATGAAAGTTAAAGTGGACCCCGGTGGCATTTTAACTCATAAATTAAAGACGGACAAAATGCTGCTAAGCATTTTGCCTGTCGGATTTAACGATTCTACCAAGCTCGCCATCATGACGCAGCAATCCAAAACAATAACGACACACCGAGGAACATAGTAAAGAAGCTGTTTGTGCGGGGATCTAATGAGAGCAGAACTATGCAGGTCAAATGGCACTTGCCTAGTAAAAGAAAAATATTGTGCCCTTCATTGTTGGCAACTACAGTTAGTAATTGCAATAGCTACTTAGAGCTCACAAAAATTACAAAAACTAATTTAGAGACCTAAGCCATGGATCTGTTGAGTTTATTCACATACATGATCCATATGCACGCACACACACATACACACACACATTCACACACGTACACACACACGCACGTATAAATATCTATATAGTATAAGTATATATGTAATCATGCAGGTATGGATACATATCACTTAAAAATAAATTAATAAATATTTTATGAGGTATATTGTGGCTTCCAATTAAGATTGAAATTAATAAATATGCTCTGAAGTAGAAAAGAAAAATAGATGAGCACTTGATTCAAGGTAATATTAGTTTTCAAAATTCCCCACTTTGGATTTGTACCTCTTTTATCCCCATTACAGCCGAACATTAAATGTTGAAAATGAAGATAATAGACGTTTCTACGTTAATCTTCATGGAGAAATTTTGATTTCATATTGTTTTCTTTTCGTGTTCTTTTATTTTTTTTTTTTACCTTTCTGATGTTGTTACTGAGTTTTTCATGTATTTTATAGCGATTTACTCTTTGTATGCTTTTTTTTCCGCTACGAAATCATCATTTTCTTAACTCGGGGCAACGTCATGCATTAAACGGCATCTTTTCTTTCAGGAGAATATGCACTATTTTTTCCTTTCTAGCTTCAGGCAACATTTTGCATTAAAGAAATGACTTTAGCGTCTCAAAATAAGGAAAGAAAATAAACGATCTAATCCGTTCTTGGGATTTTAGTTAATTGCTTTTTTTTTTTTTTTTTTGTCATTAAGCATATAACTATATTGTTATTTTAATTTCTTTGTTTAGTATATCTTTAATACGGGGGCTTCAATTTAATCTCTTTCTGAACTAAATATCGTTCACAAGTATAATTATAATAAAAAAATGGATACAGCCACAAAGAAATAAAAGTATAATAAATAAAAGCAAAAAGAATCCAATCTAATTTCAATCTACCGTTCTTAAGTAATTCCTACAGACAGGTTTATATGCTGCAATTAGAGCGCCATGAAAGACAGCGAACCATAAAATAAAATATATTTTAACAATATAGAAAAAATGAAATGCACGTTGATATAAAAATAACACGTAAAATTCTAGCTGAAGAGGAACGTTGCATCCGTGTATCTTACGGTGTGACATAACAATTATTTTCTAATGAACTCCATTTTCAGTAACGGGTTTCATTAGTAAAGAAAACATCAATAAAATACGGACAAACACTTTTCGAATCTTATACTTTTGGAGTAAAATATTTCTAAGTCCTGCTGCAAATGGCTTCTCAAAAGCGCTTAAAAGAAGAAAAGAGTGTCCTGAAGCAGAAATAAAAATCAATGCTCGTTATTGTTCGCAATAATCCAGCAATTATTATTTATAATTAAGGTTGTTTTTACAGTTTGTTATTCTGATATGAAAATATGGTGAACAGTAGAGAAAGCTGCGAAGTGAGGTATCATTGTCAGTATTTAGATTCTTCTACACGAACCTGAAAATGTAGTATATATATATATATATATATATATATATATATATATGAGGGGGTATTGAAAGGTACCTGGTTTTAAGTGTTTCACGATAGGCCTGGCTGGAGGTAAAAAATTCACTTTTTTACAGGGCTTAGAAAAAAGTGAAGGACCAGTGCAATAAGTGTATGAAACCATAATTAACTGATCCTCCTGTATTTTGTTTTACCCAAAGCCAGGGAATTTTCAGCAGTTTCTTGTGTATATGAGATAGAGAGTGTGTGAGAACAAATATACTTCTAAACTTGTTTGTTTATGGCTTCTAGGTGTAAGATATGTTAATGCGTCGACCGAAAGGCTTAGCGGAATTTCTTCTCGGTCATTATATTTTAAGTCGAAGTTATGCCGAGGTCGGCTTTGACCTTCTTTTCAGCGCCAATAATATAAATACCCCTTGAATAGTGGTTTAGCTGAATTTGACTAACCCTCTCTTCCAACAAAGTTGCCTTCCTTGTGCCGAAGTCTAGAATCATTTGTTACAGTTTTCTATTTTGTTAATTGCTTAAGTTCTCTGTTAATCATATTTTCAAAACGTAGAAAAGAGTACTCAAATGCTGTAGAAGCTAACAAATCTTTCGGAAATTGTGCTGTTCACGTTTACACAATTATAAGACATGGCCCTCTCATATTTAGAGATAAACAGATCGATCTCTTAACAATTGGGACCCTACAGGGTGATTCAAAAATCTCCATACATAGGAAAATCATTTTTTTATAAGAAACAGTTTATAAGATCTCATAGATTCCCTGATTTGACCCCTTTTGGTTTCTATCTTTGGGGGCATTTGAAGGCATGGTGTATCGCGGAAAGATAAAAGACATAAATCATTTGAAGGAACGCATCACCAACTCATTCGCACACGTATCACCACATGTGGTATTACGAGTTCACAATGAGTTGGGTAAACGTATTGCAATGTGTATTCAAAACAATGGTAACCATATAGAGCCTGTTAAATTTTAAAAAACTGTTCTTATAAACTGTTTCTTATAAAAAATAAATTGTCTCCTATTTTTGTCGTCTTTTGAATCGCCCTGTTTCAACTACTGTGTGATGGATTCGAACAAAGGACTATTTCAGCTACAGGGCTGCTATCATCTGCTGATATAATGCTTCTCAGGAACCAGTAAGGATGATCCCACGGAGAGTCTTCAAGATGGTCGGCTCGCATAAGAGAAATATCAGCTAAATATCCCTCAAATTAGACTGTAAAAAGGGAAAAGGTGAAAAGACGAATTGAATACTGTAGCTTTATATGCTGCAATAAACATGGCCTTGTCATTCATTGCTCTCTGCTGAGCGAACGTTTCCTGGTGTAGAACTGTCCCTTGGTTATGCTGACATGTCACTCTCATAAAGATGTAGAGTGCTCACAGAAAAGATGCTTTACAGGACCTGTGCCTATTTTACCTAAAACGCAGGACGAATTGAACACGGTGCCTAGAATCCTTCGTTAATTCCCCACCTTCATCCTGGAAAGTTGCCTCTCCATTTAAGCATCTCATAAAACAACAAGTAGGCCGAAGTGAAGAAAACAATACTGCCTGCTAGATATTCAATGGTAATCTCTCTCTGCACGTTGTTCATTACCTTATCGAATCAGCTCAGTTATCCGCTGTAATTCTTTATTGAGACAGAATATAATAAATCATTCAGGCAAGAAAATATATTTGTTTTTATCTTAATAAAAATGAATATCACAACTATGTCCAACTCGAATTTCATAATAGAAAAGGAAAATATACTTGCAGCTATTCTTTCTTCGTTGATAGATTTACTGTTAGCTTCTGCTTGGTTTTATATTTGTCTTCGTTCTTGGTTGATTTGTATCCGTGTGGTGTGTGTGTTTATGTTTCTCTGTGTGTTTATGTGTTTGTCTCTGCGTGTGTGCGTGTGCGTCTTTGTGTGTCCATATGTGTGTGTGCATGTGTGTTTATGTTTTTGTGAGTGTATGTGCATGGGTGTGTGTGTGTGTGTGTGTGTCTGTGTGTGTTTAGAAACGTTCACGCGTTTCAAAACCAGGTTTTTCGCAATAAATAAAAGAAATTGATCAGTTGTTGTCATTTGATATTTATAGTGAAAGAGAACAAAAAAAGAATCTTAAACTGTTTTAGTACAAAATTATTCTTTTAGTCATTGTTTATTTACGTTCTGCGTTGATTTGAGTTTTGCCATTGCGAAATATGTGCGTGTGTATGTTTCGTTTCGTTACTTTATGTTCATTGTCTTAGTTGAAGCGCTGCAGTAGTATTTCTCTGTTACTTTTTGCTTCTTTTCTATCATTGTTCCTGAGAATGTTTTTTTTTTCCGTTTTTCACTTTACACAGATAATCTACATTCTTTTGAAATTATTAAAAGATGTCGCATATAAGCCTAAAAGTTTTTTCAGCTTAATATAGTAACTTATGATGAAGGTCACGGAACATAGACACTTTTCGAAATATGAGTACAATTTATGTGATAGGCTTCCACGTTTATCAGTTTCGCACGTCGGTCATGGGTAGACCTGAAGCTATGTACATGAGTTGCCCCTTATTGTGATCGAACTTGTATGCGCACAATTACGAAGAGAAATTTTAGATTAATTAATCATTCCTACGCCAACACATATACATACATACATATATATATATATATATATATATATATA
>NC_068995.1:53928660-53944995 GCF_001194135.2 Octopus bimaculoides | reverse complement strand
TATATATAATCGCTTGCATACTTATATAAACATGCATATGCAGAAATATATATATACGTTCATAGTTTCTGAGGTTGTTAAATATCATATATTACCGTAGAGTAGTTATTAGAATGCACCTGTTAAGCTTTGCAACGGGTTCCTGCTTGGACGCTAGAGAAAGCCAGTAAGCAGATATAAAAGATACATTTAACGGATGTTTTCTTGTTTTTTTTTCTTTCACTTCCGCATCTATCGCGTTAAATGATACGTGGCTATCCTTGACGACATCTTTTTTAATGGCAAGTACCTCATTTATAAAGCTGATATCTTAGGAAAAATCACGGGAATCAAAAATCGTGTGTACTTTATATATCTTTCATTCACAGATTGTTCATAGAAAACCTTTGACGCTTCTGTAACTCGCACATAAATGTATTCTTTACGCATGTAAAATTGCGTGTATCTATTCATGTGTATATTGAAGTATGCAAGTATAAACTACTCTCATAGCACGTATATATATATATATATATATATATATATATATATATATATATATATATGTATATATATATATATATATGTGTGTGTGTGTGTGTGTGTGTGTGTGTGTGTGTGTATGAATATATAGAAATATATATATATATATATATATATATATATGTGTGTATGCATGAATGTGTTTGTATATTAATCTGATCAATTTTCTAACATCACTTTGGCATTTGACTCAAATCTGACAGGTCTGAGAGCCTAAGATCAGACATTTCTATCCCACAGGTTGATTATTCAGCTTGATCGCTATGACTGGAAAGCACGCTAGTATATCGGCTATATTACAATTTTTCATCTGCGCCAAGATATATGCAAATATCCCCAGTCCTGCTACGCAGATTTCGTTGTTGTGATAATTATCACTGCCAAGATTGATTTCATGCGTTTCGAAAGTAATATCTCTCGTGGCTTTAAGTTTCACACCAATTTGAATGGACAATTATTTTTTTTTCTTCCTCTCTAAACCAGCTAAATATGATTGAATAAACGTATTTAGTGACTTCGTGTTGCATGTCCAGGTTTTCCAATTAATCTAGGAAGGTTGTGTCTCTTCTGAGAATCATTAAATTTATTCGCCTTTTCTAACATTGGGTGAACTTTAGCAATGATTATTTTATATCTAAATGCATCAAGCTTGCACAGAAGAATTTCACTAAAGATTATCTTTATCATATCCAGCTTCAAGTATGCAGAGTAGACACTTTTTGTTATTTTGTTATACAAGTTATGTTGTCAATAAAGTTCAAACAAATGATAGGATTAACGATCAATCCTACTTGTGTGCCATTTGCGATTTCTCAAACAGCTGGATACAAAGGTTCAAAACGATCTCACAACAGATGTCTACAACTCATTCATTCTACCAGTTAGAAAGAGCTGCTAAATCTCAATAAAATTACAATATGGTTTCAGTAATACTTTCGTTTTAATTGTATACAATTTTACTCTATTTTATCATTCTTGCATTTAGATTTATCGCAGAATTACGGGTATATGAGAAAAATGTACAATGTATTTGCACTAAAATACACCGATTTTTTCACGTTAACATCTCTAAAGTATTATAGTTTTTGAGATTATTACAAATAATTTTAAAAATGAAATTAAGTTTCCTATACATGTCATATAAATATTTTCTCGGGCCCGTTGAAATTTGGTGACTAAGTGTCTTTATACAACACAACTTTCCAATGTTATTGTAATTCCAAGAAAATTTTGTCGACAATAATTCTGGAAATCCTGATTGAAAGATGTGTATTTTCTCGGCAGTACACCACAGAGGTAATGTAATACGCAATTTATGTTGTGTATATTAATTCAATGTATATTGTTTTGGACAGTCAGTTCATAACCCGTTTTCCTTCAGACTAGCACTGCTTCTGAAAACATTAGATCGTTCAGTCTCTTGGTATGATAGGAGAGTTTTGTGTTTAACCTAATTCGTGGAGATTTTTTTTTACACAATTTTCATCTTACTGTTACTTGTACTCCATGGGAGACCATCATATTTGTTACTTGTCTTCCACGTCCTGCATGAATTGTAACGAGATCTGATAGCCTGAAAAAATATCATATTATTTGTCACACTATGAAGAAGCCGTTGCAATTTCGACGTATTTCCAAGGTAATACAAACGAATTGATTTTTTTTTAATTTGACTTTTATTCAAGTTCCCTACATCACACAAATATTTACAGGTTTTATTTGATATCGGTTTATTGATTTTAGAATACAGGAAACTGTGCAACATTCTGCAGTGTTTCTGAGAGTTGGATCAAGTAAGATAGTAACTTTGATGGTGTACTTAAAAGTTCATCTCATATAAACCTTCTCCTTTGAAACCACATTCCATAGCCCGTACATAATGTATACATAGTGTAAAAAACACTTTATTTAAAAGTAAAAAGCTTTTACAGGACTGTTTGAATGATTTGAAGTACTGCAGTATTTGGTTGTGTATCATACATATAAGAAAAAGTATCTTATTGAATCTCAAGCACTGAGGCATTGAACAGGGAATCTTCAGACGGAGGTTTATATAGCGAGATAAATTTATCATGGAAAACACACAAAAATTCCGAACTGTAATCTAGGAAGTAGTTTAAAACTGCGTAAAAGAATTTTAAAATAAGCAAGTTCATGGAATATACATACCTGTAATTCCCCTGAGAAAGTTACTTTCCGAAAGTAATCCTCTTCTAAGTACGTCTATAGAACCAGCCAACTTAGTAATACAAGAGACATGTTTAAAAGTGCTATCTGTGGAAAAAGATTGTGAAGGAAACTTTCTGACTCATCAGATAATATTGTTCTATCGGTGGTGGGGTACATATACTCTTAACTTAACATGAACGCACACGCACACAATACACACACGTATACATACATACATAATACATTATATATACATATATATATGTGTATATATACATGTGAATATATATATATATATATATATATATATATATATATATATATATATATAAGTATATAATTTAGAGAAAAACAACAATTAAATAATTCAATAATGATAAATATAATTCATACCCTCTAGAAAATATATCATAAAAACTTTATTCTAAAGATCAATACAGTACATGAAAGAATAAGTATATATAAGTATATATATACATGCATACATACATGCAGATATATATACATATATGCACATATACATATGCATACATATATGCGTATATATGCACATATTTACACAGACATATCAGTATTTTGTGTGTGTGTGAGTGTGTGTGTGTGAGTGTATGTGAGTGTATGTGTGTGTGTGTGTGTGTGTGTGTGTGTGTGTGTGTGTGTGAGTGTATGTGAGTGTGTGTGTGAGTGTGTGTCTCTGTGTGTGTTTATGCTGTCAACGACATACATTCAATTTCTACCCATAGAATTTCATCAGGAATATTTAAAAGGGGATTGGGTATTGTGCAGGAAGTTTTAAAAAATGACGGAAATTACCATGCAATCACCCCGAGAAAGTAAATCCCAAACACTACACCGTGAATCAGGAATGTCGCAGGTAGTATAATATTGTTGTCTTAGGGTGTACATTGTATCTATTTATTTCCCCTTCTAGCTTGTTGCACTTGTTGAACTATGCTTTGTATTTCTTAAAATTATTTTAATCACTGCGTTAACCTCTATCAGTGTGCTATGATAGCTAATTTTTCCTAGCAGTCCTAAGAAGCCGAAATAATGTGTGACAATCTATAAAACATATATATATATATATATATATATATATATATAAATGTAAATATATATATATATATATATATATATATATATACATATATTTTATTTTGTTTGAAAATGAATAATCAATTTTTGGGTTTTAAAGAAGAAGGACAGAATCTCACGAATGAGTAGACCTATCGTAACTCTATTGCGTTTTCCGCAACACAAGTGATAGTTGTTTTTTCGCTCTATCGAAGAAAAGTATTTGTTGAAAATAAAATCTCATCGTGAATACTGTACTTTATATTAATTTCTATATTATTATGAAAGTCTCTAGTTTAGGTTTTGAGAAGAATAACGTAAAGTAGAATGAATTAATAAACGAATTACATTGACTTTGTGTTATGGAAGATAGCAGCTACAGAAGTCCCAAGAATAGATATGATTTCTCAGATCTTAGTAATTATTGGTTTCTAAAATATTCATAAGATATATTATAGATATTTTTCATTGTTATTATGATTTCAGTATAAATGCTATTGAAGTATTATAAATGGATACAGTCTTTTTATGAGTGATATTCTGATGAATGATTTTGATCACTGATTTGAATATTGTTTACATGAATTCCTATTACAATTCATACAGGTGATATTACGATCAAAAGTCTGATTATTACTAGGAAGCCAAAATTAGATATAAAGGATAGGGTGCCCCACAAATGGGATTGAATTCTCTATCAATGTTTAAGTTCCATTCACTTCTCGTACAAACTTTTACATAGACTTTACATAAAACAAACTTTTTATATGTATATACGTTTGTGTGTTCCTGTGAATGTTTGTTCCTATATCACTATGGCTGATATATATATATATATATATATATATATATATATATATATATATATATATATCAGCAAGAAGAAAACTACTTCTTTGACCAGTCAACATCAAGCGAAGAGAAGTCTGGGTCAGCAAGATGGTGGAAAAGCCACTAGCATTTTGGGACACTGTCGTATTCTTTGATGAGTCAAAATTTCTGTATGTCCTGATCGAGTGTGAGTCAGGAAACTCTGTGATCAAGAATTTGGTGAGAAAATATTTCAGCCAACAAAGAAACACGGCAGCTATTTTGTGATTGTCTGGGGATCAATTTCTAGCAATGGCTGATCCGAGCTGGAGGAGTTTAAGGAAACATAAATTCAGATAAACATAAATTCATATTGCTTAAAGGACTCCTTCCAATCTTCTCCAGTGGTGAAAGGATTTGTTTATGGAAGATGGAGCTCCTTGTCACACGGCTAAAATCACGCAAATGAAAATGACATTAAAAACCCAGTCAACAGATACGAACATTATTGAACACCACTGGGACCTAACGGACTTAGTGCTTCATAAAAGGAACAAGTATGCATCGTCAAAGCCAGATCTTTTGAGATTACTGCATGAAACATGGCAAGAAATTCTGCGAGAGAATATTCATGATTTGGTTAGTAACATGCCTACTAGGGTCCTTGCATTTAAAAATGCAAAGAGCATGTCTACTAAATACACAATATTCACAATATTACAGTTAATAAATAATCTGAATGTGTAATTGCAGATTTAAATGAATTTTAACAATTATATGGCTTTATTTACATTATTTATATTTGACAGATATTTGTCCTCATCTTTTAACTATAGAACTGAATTATATGGTTGTCTATTTATTTCTGTTACGTCTGCGTATATATATATATATTTATATTCATATATATATAAATACACTTGCATTTATTGGTATGTGAGTGTCTAATATAGTTAACCAAATTTGTTTTTCATAGCTTATTTATAGAAATCTACTGGATCTATTAATTCCTTCTACCTTTTATTATCATTATTATTTTCATGTTATATGGTGAGTGCTTTCCGTAGTATATGGGCTGTACCCAAGAAAGTTATCTTTTGTAGTTCACGGAGATTGGAGTTACCAGGAAGTTGTTTAATATACTTCTTATCTCTATTTTTTATCATTCTCAAAGCACAAATTATTATTATCATTATCATTATTATTATTATTATTATTATTATTATTATTATTATTATTATTATTATTATTATTATTATTATTGCATTAATAAAAGGGCATCGTTTTAACGTCTGAAATAGGGATTGTGTATGTGTTTCTGCAATCAACACTAACATATTAAATGTGACTTTCATTCATTGTTATGTAGTTATCTTTTTGTAATATCGTTGTTGACGAGTATGTTGCAAATTCATTTTGAAATGGATAAAGATAAATACCTTTACTAATCACAATCGTTGCTTGAATTCTCGCTATTTGGTATGTATGTTAAATCCTTATAACTAGATTTTCATTAGAATATTCAAGAGTAATGCTATGTAAAAGAAAGGAGTAATTTAAATAATTGTGCACTTATCTAAATCCTACTTGAATGGCGTTTTTATCTCACGTCTTTAGAGTGCATTGGCGATCTAAAGTTTCAAATTCTAATCAAATACGAAACCTTATATCCAATTAATAAATCATTTACAGTTTTTAATTGTTATATCATATCACTCATTTCTTAATCATAATAAATTAATCTCATAGTTAACGTAGAATCATGTCACACTTGATACTTTAATATATATCTCCAAGTTCTTGTTAACAGCGTGCTATAATCGGAGAGGATGCGTTAATAATATTCCCCTTGAGAATTGTATAATTATCTATATGAGATAATTGTCAGGTCCATGCCGTTAAATGCATGTGTTAAACTAGAATATCACTGCTCTCACTCTATTTGATAAGCTGATCTGAAGGCTTAAACCTTTTGCCTCTGTCTGTATTTAGTAATTAGAGTCGTGAGCAATTTTCTCTATTTTCGTAAATATTGGCCAATGAGGATCAATATTATGGATCACAATTTTCTATTGCTGAACGTTAGGAAAATCAATAGCGCTTGTAATAAATGGCAATCTAATCCTGTTCAATCTTCCTTTACATCCTTATATCTAGAAGCATAATTAACATAGCACAAAGCATAGCAACAAAGAATTTTATGAGGAACCTAAAAGTCAGTTAACTTTAATAAATTTATATATATTACAGCAATGATTAAATTAATGCAAAAAAAAACACGTTAATTTTACCAATTGACTAAATTAAACTTTAAAGCTTAAATTCAGTGCTACTTCGCTCAATTTCTAACGGGATGTCATGAACTAATTATTAAAATTAGTTCTTGTGTTATTATTGGCTTGCTCTCAAATATTCGGGAGTAAATTGGGATTTCTCGGTTGTTTCCCGCTAACTGCGTTAATGATATTCAAGCATAGTGCAAATGTTCGGTCTCACTTCTGCTTCATTAAGCAGAATATTTCCTCAGTATATTAATTATGTTAGCACTCACTTAATTATGTACAAAATCATACTTCTCTAAAATTTCCTTCAAACTTGAAACAAAATCTTAGTATATTAGTACAAATCTCAATCTGAATATAGTGTTTCAATGTTAAAGGAAAACAATTGATTACACTGGTGAATCTATTTGAGACATTATCAAGAAAAAATTGCTGCAATTTATAAAGTTAGAGGTGTCTGTCTTTTTGTACCCAAAACCACTTCAAAAGCGGCGTTGGTGTTCATGCGTTCGCGCAACTGAGTGGTGTGGCAATACGACCCGACTTATCATGCAGTAGTCTTAATAAGAGTACAGGTATCGACTTGCTTGCCTGAAACTTTCAAGATGATGTTTCACCGTGGCCACTGTCCAATAAATGACACAATCAAAAGATTGAGCAATGATAATCAAATTAACCTTTACGATATTTTTCTATTAAATCTAGTGCGTTACTTTGTAATAGTAGATCTATTCGTAAAGTAAGAGGATTTGTTTGCTCAAGGAAAGATGAAAACAATAATTTTCCGATCAAATATTTGTTTATGAGAATTCGACGATAACAAAAATGAAAGGTTTTTTTGAAGAAGGGAAGCCGAACATTACATGGCAGTTTTATAATGCAAATATTTTTACGTTGCATGAATACAAACGATCAGTTTAAAATATAAACCGGCTATTCATCGAGTAACTAGTAAAACCTGGCAACTGTTGCTTTGTTCAATGGAAAACGCTTCAAACGAATCCAGTAAGGCATACATTTACAAAGGAATGAACAGATATTAATGGGTTGAAATTTAGTGAAGTATTTGATGTAGAAAACATAACCTCGCTAAGCATCAAATTTTTAAATTTCCAAACATCAAAGTGATAAAGGTTCAAGACTGTTTCTGTGGACAAACTCCTCCTGAACGCGGTATTATGTTGCGAAATTTGAAGAGGGAGGAAACACTGCAAAAGTCCAAGTATACAAGTCATAGTGCATTAGGTAACTTATTTTCATAAACACAACTTTGGAAGAGATGTTAATAGACTCGATATTTTTTAAAATCATTTTATAGCAATAACAGTGTAAATGTTTGTTTAGTAATCAATAAATTATACTAGCAGCATGGAAAATAATTCAAACAAACACACTCACAGCTAAGCATGTACATGCACAAATACACATCTATACACATGCACACAAACGCACCCGCAAACACATACACACGTGCGCGCGCGTGAACACATAAACACAATCCATACACACGCATATATCTGTAGCTAATAAGCTCCCTTAGCAGTCATTTCTTTTCGGGTTCATTTCCACGACGTCACGTTCGATGAGTCTTGCAATACAGCCCTCAGCTGACCATCGCTTGCGAATTTAACAGAGTTAAACTCTATGAAAGTCCATCGTATATAGAAACATGGGTGTGTGTGTGTGTGTGTGTGTGTGTCTTTGCATGTGTGCTTATTCTCACACCACTTGCGAGCCAATGTACCAAACTGAAAAACAAATAAGAGATGGGATCGATTTCTTCAATTAAAATCGCGTTGAGTGATGCATGATCATAGTCAGTTCAACGACTGTAACAGGTGGTAAGAACATTGTTTACATTATTTACATTTCAGGGATATTTGTCCTCATCTTCTTTGTTGTTAACATAACGTTTCAGCTGATATACCCTCCAGCCTTCATCAGGTGTCTTGCGGAAATTTCGAACCTAGTTCTTATTCGTAAGGTATTTTTCGATGTTGTCGGCGTATATTTTAAATTCATCCAATTTGACTTTATGGATTGTTATTCTACCATAACTTGGCGGTTACTCCTAAAATCTATGGTTTCCGGAAGGTCTCCGATCTAATTACCATTAGTATATTAAAGCTAGGCTGTCACTTATAAACTACGTTTTCTAGCTCGTTAATATATATCTGAATCCTTTTTCCACAGCTTTCTGAGAGTCTAAGATGAGTCTTTGATAGGGAAACTTGTGAAAAGATTTATCCTTGAAACTTACAAAAAACTGTCCAGCTAAAAATGCGTCAGATTATAGAGAGATGATATCTAGGAAAACGCATAAAACATTAATTGTCTTACCACGGATATATTCAAGAAAATTTTTAAATATACATATAAGATTTTTACTTAAACATAACTATTACTTCTAAGTTTAATACATCTAATTTATTAGGTATAATTTAGATTCAAAACAAGCAGATACCATCTCCCCTACTAAATATGAAACATGAAACAAGCCGAAGAAAACAATATTTAGATCCGTTAACTTTTTGATCATAATTACAAACGCTATGGACTGAATATGTAGGAGATTCTTTGATCTTTCCTTAAATAAGTATAGTTTCAACGAAGCAGTCGCATATCACAATGTTGATCTCGCTAGGAGTTGCTTCAGCGAAAATAACTAAACGTTCTGCCTACTATTAGTGTACATATATTATTAGTTAGTATATAGAGAAAGAGAGAGAGTTATCAAACAATGTGCTACTTACTCTAGTAATACGATCTGAACAGATAACCCCTGTAGTCTATTGTTCTGCTCCAAGACTTAATGCTAACACTATGTTTTGCTGTCTGGTAGTTAGATTTGATCTGATGACATGGTTTTTGAAGTAAACAACAATGAAACATTCCAGATGCAAGGCGAGTCAATGAAACTGTTATTATATGGTAGTAAGAAAAGTTAATCTATGAAACCTTTAAATAATAAATGTTCTTTATGCTTTCATAAATGAATTCATTTATTCGCTTAATAATTATTGATTGCTTTAGTAATCCATTCACACACGAAGCAGCACTAAAAGTTATGACTTTCATGACTTTTCTTAAAGTCAGGTAATATAAAGTTATGAACTCCGTATCTTTCTTATTGATAATAAAGAGATGACATAAAACATAGCCGAACATAAACTAATTCTGAAATAATAAGTTGGCACTTTAATATACTAATACAAAGTAGCCAACGTGTGGAATTGTAGAACCATCAACAGGTGAAGGGTAGAATGGCGCTCAGTAAACGCACCATCGGTACTTATGATATTTATAGCTCTTCTATCGTATATAGGTATTAACTTCCTTGATTGAACAAATACTGTCTTAGTTTGTTACATCTCTATGCAGGATTCATAACTTCTCATCTCATAAGTTGCTTCCTAAATTTGAATGGTATGTGCATATGTTTCTGTAATTGTGATTAATACGAAAATGGAGGAAAGGCCATTTGACCGCTGAGTGTTGTGCAGACATCCAATATTTCAATGTCCACTATTTAAGCTGGAGGAAACTTTAGCGAGTCGGACAAAATGCTTGGCAGCATTTCGTCTTGCGGTTCTGAGTTCAAACTCCGCCATGTTCGACTTTCTCTTCCGTCCTTTCGGCGTAGATAAATTAAGTGCCAGTTGCGTTCTGGGTTCGATCTAATGATCATATCCCCCTCCTCCGAAATAGCTGATCTTGTGCCGTAATTTGAAACCAACATTTCAGTGTCGGTTCAGATAATTCCCTGAACATCGTTTTACGAACACATCACATTGCTTTATCTCTTCATCTGTTATATAGACTTTGTGTCTCTCACTCTCCCCCTCTCTCTCTCTCTCACACACACACACGCAGTTACTATATCACTCATACACACACACACACACACGCACTCACTGACCTTCTCATACAAACACATGCACATACACACACATAATTATTGCATTATGTATGTATAAATGTATGAGAGGGGACATACGTATGTATGTATAAATGTATGAGAGGGGACATATTTATTAAAATAAACCGAGAGACTTGATATATGCTAGAAACAGCTGCAAAATCTACCTGTGAATCTCTATGCTATCAATCCCATGTTTTTAACTCTGACATTATTGATATACTCACCACATGTCTCATCACAGTATCGATTTTTTTGCTACCGTATGCAGAAGTGTGTCTATCTACATTCTTTCGAGTTTGACAGAATAAATACAAGTTGAGCTCTAGGGTCAATTTAATCAACTTACTTACGCCCCTAAAATTGCAGAACTTCTCCCGAAATTGTTATTAGAGATAGACATATACTTCATTAAACACGTCTCTTTCTACAAAATCTGTGATCAACATTTGAAGAAAAATATAATCAGCAACTATCTTCTGTACGAAAGAGATGATATTTTAATCTGTTTGATGAACAAAAAAGCATATCAGTTTCCAAATTATTATTTTGATTTTTTGTCAACTTATATCTCAAAGTATATCATCTCTAGATTTGTTTTTATTTCCAAACCCTTGATCACTGTAATCAGGTCTAATCTAACGCAACAAACGAGCTTCTGCATTTTGCAAAGTTAAGCCGTTTATCTCCTTATTGCAGTTGCTAGATTTCAGTTTCCTTCTTTCTTCAAGTTTCAACATATTTCTATATCTTGTAATATAATATTAATAGCATTAATATAATTACCTTGGAATCCCGTTCCAAGGGATCTTTCTTCTGCGGTATCATTGTAACAAATCCGGTCAAAACTTTTCGTAAATTAAGGATTATCTGCATGTCATGAAATTACATTTTCGTTTACACTTTGTTTTCTATAGCAATGAAAAGAAACGTTTAGCCATTAATATAGATCCTTATGATCATATTAATTCTAGAACTCATAGAAAATATATTTTTGCATCAATAACTATATAATTATATACTGTATATTAAAGCGTTTGTATTAAGTATCTGTAGAAACCTCTTATATGTATGTGGAATGATACATTGTGTACAACAATTCTTTATAATGATCCACAATTTGATAAATGATAATCAGATTCCATAAAATAATTATAAAGCATATCTTTCGAAATTTTGCCGTATACGATCACAATACAAAAAATTTTATAACACCTAAATATCTTGTATAAACTTCCGGATACTTTGACAATTGCTGGTCTATTTGAAAGTTAATACAAAGTCTAACCAGGTTTGTAACTTCAGCAGTGTCCAATGGTCTGAAAAAGCCATGAAAATTATCGTAATTGAAATAACAGTCCCGTGATGGGGCCCATCAACGGAAACGTGCCAAAAATTAAAGGGATGGCACGTATGGCTTTTCCCAGTCGAGGTTAGCTGTAGGAGATTCCCGGTTCAGTCTACATGGAAGATGGTTACAGCTATAGGAATGAGAGGAAAGGAGCAAAGGGCGGCTGTGTGCAGGACAGGAGTGGTAGCTGGAAGAGCCTCTTGTTGGCGTTGGAGCAACAGAGAAGTGTTAATCTGGGAGCCAGGAGGAAATTAGGGGCAGTGACTTGGCTACCTCTACTGACTCTACCACGGGAGAGTGTTGCGACTCGGAGTTGAAACACCTGTTTAACATTGGATACAGCCTGATGACAGCTCCATTAACGTTGGTAAATTGAAAAATCATCGCTTTATATGTGGTATTAACACGCAGACACACACACACACACACACACACATACACACACACATACACACACACACACACACACACACACACACAGGGACACACATATATCTTTTAAATTTGTTTACAGGAAATGCAAATGAAGTTCCTATTACATTATGCTGGCCATCATTTAATGATGCTGA
This sequence comes from Octopus bimaculoides, assembly GCF_001194135.2. Taxonomy (NCBI): domain Eukaryota; kingdom Metazoa; phylum Mollusca; class Cephalopoda; order Octopoda; family Octopodidae; genus Octopus; species Octopus bimaculoides. The sequence continues at coordinate 53,932,299 of NC_068995.1, read as the reverse complement.
TTGGTGAACCGGCTTTTTGAGGTTGTATCGAGCTGTACCGATATAATGTTGGGTGAATATGGTAGTAAGAACAATAATCCTGAACGGAAGTTTGTCCGTGAACCGGTCGCGGTCTGAAAGCGATGAAAATATTTTGACAAATTAAATTTAGATGTTGAAGTGAATCTAACGGTTTTTGTGTGCTATTTTAAATGGCTTAGAACCACCTTCCACGCTGCAATTGTTTTCGTTCCAGCACACGATCACAGACCAGGTCATTTGCTATGCAAGTACATCTCCATAATATGATAAAATAAATATACAGAAATTATAGAAACAATAAAAAATATACAGTACAGTTTTTACTTCGTTGATCTTCACAAATTAGGCAGTGTTTTGGAACGTAATACTCGCGATTGTCGAAGGATTAGTGCATTCTCATCCCAACTTGCGGAAGAGGTCATGAGGACGACGGACAAAATACTTAGCAGTATTACTTCCGTCTCTTTACGTCCTGAGTAAAGATCCCGCCGAAATCAACTTTACCTTTCATCCCTCTGGGGTCGATACAATAAGGTACCTGTCTTATATTGGAGACAAGATAAAATAATGGAGTCGATGTAATCAACTTGTAGCCTTCCTCTCTAGGTTGCTAGAATTTAAATCTGCGACGGACAGGTGCCTAGATTAAGGGAATGTTGAGATCTCTGTTACTTATATGCGATGGAAATCAGGGAACCGGTTTATATGTCCTGGGGTCTAAGAAAAAGAAATTGTGAAGACTTGTTTTTAATGAAATTTGCGAAGAATTTTTCAATTAAAATTGTTTTTACTGCAACACATGTAGGCAGAGGAAAATACATTTTCCTGAAACACGTTGCTCGTAGAATCTTCCTTTTATGTTTCAGATAATACTTTAGCATATGAAAGATTTGCGTTGCATGACTAACAGATTCGCAAAGGCTAATGTGCTGACTTGATGCAAAATATTGCAAATTAAGGAACAAATAGTTAACTATTTACATTAAACCTTCCACCTGCCCCATGAGATTTATTTACTGCTGAGATCACTTTATCATAGAAAGTGACGTGTTAATTGCATGTAAATAGAACAGAACTGGAGATGAGAGGCTGTTTCATGACCTATCGCTCAATTAACCCACATAATACGTCCCTATGTTGAGGCACGAATAATTCCAAAATGCGAAATTACAGAGAATATGAAGAGAATATGAATGTTGTACGACGCTATTGCAAAATTAACATTCTCCCACACACGAAATACAGCCAATGATGAATATATACATCAATGTTCGTATTCGTGTGTGTATGATTGTGTAATGATATGTTTATACGGTTGCTGTTTACCTTTCTTCTGACGGTAAAGAATTATAGTCCAGAACCAAGAGATGTTAGTACTCTATTCTAATAACCAATAAGTCTTAAAATAACTATTTCGAGAAGACGAAAATCTTGTAGACAAAAGTAACGGATTGGCGGGAATCAATTTTTAGCCATTATGCAAAATTTGTAAACTAGAAACTTCTGTTTGAGTATTTGTACGTAAACGGTAAGTAGAAAACGCTGTTCAATTTTTGGAATTTCTATGCTTTCATGACTATGATGGAAGATTTATGTATCCAGTATGTTATTTTATTCTTTCTAAAGAATAATGATTGTCTCCCTTGTACATTTCAATAGACTTGTTTCAGCTAAATTTAGAGATGTCTATACTCTTTCAGTTGCGATGACATTTCATTTTTAGTTTCTTCCTCTTTTCTTTTTCTTTTCTTTGCTGCTTCCATCGAAACTATTTGCTACTTAAGAATACCGGAAAAAATATTGCCGATATATATAGTTTATTTATTGCAAAATGAATGATTCTGAATTTGGTAAGCAACTAAACAGTTTTTTTTTATATAAACTTAAGGATTGGTAGTATTGAAAAGTGAATCATCTTAATAAAATATTCTATTCTCACTTTCTATGTGGATGTTTCTATATCCGTTTTTCAAATTGGAACTCCCATGTAATGACAGCACATATCACTATGAAACATACATGATAGTTCCGAGTTTGTATTTCCAATATAAGATGGCATTTACTAATATATTACGTAATAATGCATAAAATGTTTATAATGTATTAAATATGCATCGTAGTTTACTTAAATCTCCGTATCATGAGTGTCTATTGCAGGAATAAATTATTTATTTTATTTCCTATTCTCGTTATCATTTTACGTATCAAACTATAAATTAGGAAAATACAGTATATCAATTATTTTCACTGATAAATTTATGTCTTATATTTGATAAGAGCTTTTCCCAAAATATAAGCATTAAGCAACCTATATTAGACAATACACTATCATTTTACTTTGCGTTTATTTAATAACATCACTGTACATATTTGCCTTAATTTTCAGCTGCATTGCTCTCAGGTGTTTTTAAACATTTATATTAAAATATATAAAAACTTTAAAAGTTTTGTCTTTCAACTTACATCTAGAATTGTATTGTTTCTGTCGGGATTTTCTTTTATAAATTTCCACTAAATGCAGGAACAGAAAAAACGTATTTGTGGCATATTTTATAGAAAACTTCGAGTTGATATAAGCATCGTCATTATTTGATTCCCGATCATGGTGTTTTGACAATATATTTGTTTTGTTTTTTTTTACCAAAAGCATTTCGTTGCTTTTTTCCGTTTGTATGTCTTCAATATGGTTTCAAGAAACATATTAAATATCCGAAGATAAATGTTACATTAAGCAGTAGAACTTACAAATATAACGTAACCTTTAATGAAAACAAATGGTATTTTTGATTGAGATCACATTGATGTTGTATTTATCAGCTTTCTGTGATAATCAGAAAACAGTATCCAAATTACAATCTAAAGCCTAGTTTCAGTAATATACGTAAATCATAATTATGTTTGCTTTTGGAGATTTTTTTTTCTGATATTAAGAAGATATTGCTATTTATTACTCTTCTGACACTTCGCAATATTGTGCTTCAAATTCCTCACCTGATTATGTGTATGTTGAAATTTTTCAGTCAATCTTCTTAAAAGAATTTCCTACAATCATCAGAAATTTCATAGGGTAGTACAATTCTTAATAATATTTTCCAATTCAAGATAGCTTTATAACTAATAGGAGAGTAAACATGTAGTATTCCAAAAGTATGAGCTGGTCATTTGTAATAGATTTAAGCACGAAAACCAAGATATTTCATGTTTTGTGGCTGATTTTGTTCACGATTTCCAAGTTACTTCTAAATCTGTAGTGACATAACCGAAGTCTTTTTAACCGTTCTAAGGTTTATATTATCCAATATGCTCTTCCTAAAATGGTGTGTGTTATTCATGACGATTTGGCTGATAAATTTGTCCTACCATTATACAGGGCCTCTATCTGGCCTGCATATTATATGTATGAACCATATTATACAGTCTTGAAAATAATCAAACTTCTTTTGCTGTTGTTCAGCCCGTTGCCATATGTGTGCATATAACTTCTGTAATTACAGACGAAGGTATTCGGAATGTATATTTATTTAATTATTTATGTATTTATTTATTTATGTATACATATATATAAATGCTTACACATATACACTCACAGATACTATATATATATATATATATATATAT
>NC_068995.1:53922636-53924374 GCF_001194135.2 Octopus bimaculoides | reverse complement strand
TATATATATATATATATGCATGCATATATTGTGTTGTCACGGGGAACTGCAAGTCTGCAATATATCAATAACATGAACATAAGTTAAGTCCAAAAGGTCTCAGCTGTTGGTTGTATAGAGTACAAGAAACCATACGATAATATACCAACCCGTCGGTTTTTGCCGTGTGTGAGAACAGCTGGAGTTAATTAGAAAATGAGATGAGTAACAGTTTTTTGGGGGTTTAGTAGAAACGAAATGCGAAAGATAATCCTTAGGAACTAAACAAATGCAAAGAGAGATCCTTTAGAAATACTCCCTCTGTCTACTACTTTCTCCAGAAGCGTCTATTTTCTATTTTAGAAACAGACTGAGAAAATCTTTAACTGTTTATGTTCTTACTAAAACTCGGATTTAAATAATATATCATTTTATACGGATTGCTATAAACTGTACATCAATGAAGAAGTGCTGGATTCACTTCTCATGATATCAAAATTGTTTAGCAACATTATTGCTATACAGTTTGGGGTGAATAAGTGTAAAGTATTAATTATGAAGAGAGGTCAAATGTCTAATGTGAGAAATGGTAAAATAAGAAGCAGAGGTCGTGAAAGTTACCATCAGATCACAGAGATGATGAAGGATGCAAGAATCTAGCAGTGTTGAAGGATATTAAGACAAAGGAAAGGAAATGAGAAAGTATCCACAGAGTAGAAGAGAAATATACTAAGGTCATGAAGACCATCAGCACGTAAGCTATGCCAGTGTTGAGCGATTTTACTCCATTTCTAAATCGACAAACTTGGTGCTACAGGAATCGGATAAAAGAACTAGGAATCTGCTGGCAATGCATACGAGCCTAAAAATAATGTAGACCAGCACTATGCATAAAATGTAAAAGTGATCATCGCTTTTGTGGATATTGAAATTCAAATATTCAGTTGTACTTACGGAATATTGCAGGACGTGTGGGCTATTTTTTTTTTAATTTAAAAAAACAAAAAAGATTATCACAAGTAGATAACGGTGTACACAAAGAAGCCACCCTCATTTGATTACCAATTGAAGACAGCACCGGAAGGTGACGCATGCGTTCCTCACTGTGTTTCTGCTTTTCAAGTTTACAGCCTTTACACACATTCATGTATTTTTTTCCAGAAAATTATATTAAACAAATATATGAGACTGGGACATGATCTGCCTAACCACTTATATAGGCGTAAAATCAAAAGCAAGTAATTCATTTGTTCGAACAATTGAATTTCCTGTTGAAAACGCTGCGTCACCACAAACACAGAAACACCCACTCGTACGAGCACGCGCAAAGACATGGGAAATGGAGATGACAGATAGATAGATAGATAGATAGATAGATAGATAGATAGATAGATAGATAGATAGATAGATAGATAGATATTTTCTCTCATCCTGCATTACCTGAAGTTTCCGTGTGTCTCACTCTCTAGCGTTTAGTTGTTAATAATTCTATTATTTTATTATATTTTATTTTGTTTCTTTATAACATTTATATTTTCTTCAGTAGCTTTACTAAAGATATTAGAAAAAAAATTGTTGTAATCAGTCAATAGTCTATTGTATCCCAACCCATTTGAATTACTTATTTGTATACAATTTTTTCCTTCTCCCTTTAGTTTTCAGTTCAATGCTCTGTATAACTCATTGTGTAATTTGGAACAATGCACTATATGCGTAATATATATATATATATATATATATATATATATATATATATATA
>NC_068995.1:53917991-53922519 GCF_001194135.2 Octopus bimaculoides | reverse complement strand
AACGAATTATATAGAAATATAGAAATGTATCTAATATATATATATACGCATTCTCTGTTATTTATCGCTTTGCAAATTATATTGATATTAGATTATTATTTTTTTTACTTGAGATTCTATTGTTTGGGTGAATATTTTTTCTTCACTAATATCCCTCATCTGTTTGTTTGTCTGTCAAACCCTGTCTTTTTTATTCGATCTTTTTTCTCACCTTTTGTATTGTAACTGTCATTTATTAATTATATCTCATCTCAAAGAAAAGAAAGATTAAATTAACTAATTACATTCTTATTTGATTTCTTTCGAAATATCAATTGCTTGCCAAACATTGACTCTTTTATCTCGACGTATGAATACGATGGGGTGTAAGACTTCACTCGAAACATGTTGTTTCGTATGCTTCCAACAGCACTAGATTACACATTACAATACCATTTAATTTACAGTTTAAAATTTATGCGAATTTCTACCGTTTATATATGTAGAGAATTGCGATTTGCTTTTTATTTTCATGATAGCCTGCCACCAAATTGCCAATATTTTTCTTTCCGTCACTTTCTGCTTCATGTCAAGAACACAGACGTTTGATTTGTCATCCTTCTCGTCACTAAAATCTCCTTGATTATTCTTCACTTTTTTTTTATACACCATAACTACTACATTCGGGCGGCGGGTTGGCAGAAATGTTAGGACAGTGGGCGAAATACTTAGCGGTATTTCGTCTGTCTTTACGTTCTGAGTTCAAAATTCGCTAAGATCGACTTTGCCTTTCATACTATCGGGGTCGGAAAGTTAAGTGCCAGTTGTGTACTGAGGTCGATCTTGTCGACTGGCTCCCTCCCCCAAAATTTCGGGCCATGTGCCTAGTGTAGAAAAGAATATGAGTTCCTTTAACAGTGCGTGCTTGCGATCGTACTACATTGCGAAAAGCAAAATAAAAGAACGTCTTTCATTTGGAAACTGCTGAGACGTGTAGAAGTAAGAGAAGAAATAAACCTAAAACAGCATTCCTGGATTGAATACTTGCAATAAAATGCTTGCTAAAACAAATTAAAGAACAGGTGCTGTTATTAAATGGGAAGGATAACTGTTTGTTACCAGAGAATTCAGAACGAGACAAACCGTTGATAAAAACATGATAAAGATATTGTGAGTCATTTTGCTCAACGAACTAACAATTCTGATTATCTACCACTTTGGAATGGGTCTTTAGTGGGATTTGAATTATGAGTGCAATAATTCAGAACAAATAATGGAATTTTCGTTATACATTCAAGGAAAGAAGCTTCATTATGAACCGCTCAGTTCACTATGAATGGCAGTACGTTGTTACTCAGCATTATAAGCGTAAAAACAGCTGCCATGTCAGACGATCTTTGTGACATCGCTCGTTATCAGAAATGGTAATAAAAAATACAGAATTTTTAAACAATTTAATCCGCTTTCTGAAGGCTAAAATATATTGCAGCGAGCTTTTGTTTAATTAATGAGTGTTTTATTGACACACAGGACTGAAGTCAGGACCTATTCATTACAAGTAGCACAAAGCACAAAGATGGATTAACGACAACAACGATAACAAAAACAAGATCCTTGATTCCGGTCAATGTTGTGCAGTCTGCTACAAAACCCAACTAAATCTCATTCAGATCATACACTAACCTCTAAAAGGAAAGACAAAAATCAGACAATATATTCCTTGATAATGAATCAGACGTGATACTCCTGGTTAGAACGTCTTTGATTTTAGATTTCCTTGTGCAGGACTGTCTGGCCTAAACAATAGTATCAACATCATCAAATATAAAGAGCAGCAATAAATGTGTGACGAGCATTTTTGTGTTATATATTCTCTCACATATTTGATTATATTGGAAGAACTAACGACGGATCCCTCACAGTCAGAAATATCCCAAACAACTCAGAGTGTAATGGAAAGTATATGCAAATATGTAAATGATGTTTACGGGAGCGATCAGAAGGAATAATGGTGTATAAGTTGAGTAACTTCTTTCAATCTAGAATCTCTGATCACTGTATGTAATTTCATACCAGCCTTGATATCTAATTTAAATCTCATTTATTTACTCTGCTTATTGATTACTAAATAAAGCAGCCAAGTGGTTAAAAATTTCTCTTTCTTTATCGGTTCGGTTTGGAGGATAGGGCTCTCCTCATAGATTTCTAGTGACTTCCGGGGTCTGTCAGAAGGATGTTGTTAACTTGTCTGGTAAATAGTTTCAACTTGATGACTGCACAGCGATATTCAGACGAGAGACAATAAGAAAGAGAGACGGCAACAGGTCTGTGAGCCATATTTGGAAAATTGGGTTTCTTTATAATGTGCTTATTGATGGAATTGTAACCCAATTTACTCTTCCTTGAAGTAGGGTGAAAAGCTAACTTAATGTTTATATTAACTATAGATTACTTTTCTGGACAAACGAAATCCATCAACCTAGATACGTCAAGTGTTTTGTTGTGTCGAAGTGTTTTATTCAATACCATTTCCTTTTGATGAATTTCTCTCGTGATGAACTACGAACTATCTGTTATCAGAGATGTTACAAGGAGTACAGCTATATGAAATTATATAGAAATAATAACGGAGTAAAAGATAACAAAGAGGCAGTGGGTGGAAGAGAGAAAAGAAAGAAGGTAGAAAGAGTAACTAATAATATGAGAGGAACTATCGATTAAAGGCCTGAATGTTTTATCTTATTCGTACCTAATGGCCTTACAATTTAAACGAATGACTTGAAACTTACCCTGGGACGTCTGCTGCATCGGAAAAGTATCACATAGTATAAATTTTAATTAATTACGAACATAAACGACATCTTCAATTAATTATCAAGAAATTTAAATTAGTTGACAGTATACCCATGTTGATGAGAAATAATAATTATCTTATTGTGTGATTCTTTCAAGAAAGACGGAGAGCAGAACCCGGAATTTAAATTAATTATACATTAAATATAGAATGCAGTGGGGAGAGAGTGTGATCTTTGCTTCACATTTCTACAAAAAATAAACTTCAATTAATATACAATTTCTTGATTCTCTATTTCTTGTATCGAAATGAAATGGTGTTTCATATATTATACGGACACAGAAAAATAGTTGACATTTCTGATTAAAGCTAACACATTTAATTAGTTTCCTTCTGAGTACCTTCGAAATATAACAAGAGATCTAACTAACATCTATTGTTTCTGTAACATGTATATGTAATGTACTCTTGTTTCATATCAATTCACACACCTTTGCAATCAATCAACTTATTACTCAAACCTGTGACATTTCACATGTGCTCAATCAAAACCCGCAAAGAAATGAGTTGTCTGCTCTGCATTGGTGGCAGTCACCTTTCTTTAAAAGAGACCCCTAATTAACGAGATAGTCCTTTTTTTGCCTATTTGATGGGCTACACAAGGGTACATAATTAAATCTTAGATATGCCATACCAGAAAAAAACGACAGAGCAATGGCTAAAATGCCTTCGAAATTAACCTGTTGTCTCAGGGTTCGCTTGATGCTAAGAAGCTGAAGTTGCAACATAAGTAGTAGTAGTAGTAGTAGTAGTAGTAGTAGTAGTAGTAGTAGTAGTAGTAGTAGTAGTAGTAGAAAAAGGAGGACGGGAAGGAGAGGACGGGAAGGAGAGGACGGGGAGGAGAGGACGGGAAGGAGAGGACGGGAAGGAGAGGAGGAGAAGGAGGGATAGGAAGAGAAATAATTGTGTTTGGTCCAAATCGATTTGGGTTCTGGGATGTCATAAAATCGACTAACCCTGCCCCCCGACCACCAGGCCTTGTGCCTATAGCAGAATGCATATTTAAGTCGATATTTCACTGTTTTCACTCATTCAACTATAAATCCAGTCACATTATTCGATTTCATTTCGATTTCTGGCCATCAAAGTTTCAAGAACATTGAACAAGTTCCCTATTGTTAAATTTACTTGATTCAACTACTTTTAAACATGAAATTTAGAAAAATAGCAATTACTCAAGTTTAGATTTTAGAAAACAAAACCAATAATTTACAAACAAAATAAGCAAAAATCTACTAATTCTAAACGTGGAGGGTAACTTTGTTGCAGAGGAATATTAATTAAATTCAAGGACTTCCGCAAATAAATAACATGCATCTAATCTAATGGATGCCTTAGTAACTAAATCAGATCGATGGGATCTCCATGTATTTTAGTTTTTGACATTGTATGAGCTGCGCAAACGTTAACAGTTTGAAACCCGCTAACAGCAATGCATCGTTTTTATTTTGTGCTTATTTTATTTCTCATTTCACCAGCGATTCACAGAAACGTATTTATTGAGCTACAGTCAAACCACGGAAATTAACTACTATCGGTTTTCAAATATCTCAACGCCGTGGCAAGTGCGATTTTGCTGATAATTATATATATATATATAATTTATAATTTATATATATATATATATATATATACATGCGTATGTGTGTATACATATATGATGCATGTATATATGTGTGCGTACATATATATATA
>NC_068995.1:53914600-53917944 GCF_001194135.2 Octopus bimaculoides | reverse complement strand
TATATATATGTATGTATATACGTATGCGTATGTACACATATATAATGCATGTACGCATGTATGTATGTGTGCACATGAACATATATATATATATATATATATATATATATATATACTTACATACATATATGTGTATACATATGTATAACGGTGTTCGAGTGTGTGTGTGTGTGTGTGCGTGTGTGTGTGTGTGTTTAATCATAGATGTGCCTGACTTTTGCATTGACATAAGTAATTACGCATCTTTCCGGGTGTATATTAATAATTTGCAAGTAAATACCACCGGCTAGCTAGATGGATTCTTAAAACTTTCAGGACGAGACAACAGAAAAACCATGATGCTCCTCTGGAGGACATATGACCTCAGTCACTTAGAGCACTGGGCCTAACTATGGTCACCACATAGTATAATATTAATGGCGGAACTCCAAGCAATCCAGTGAAGCTACACAAAGAAAATCGTCTAAATGTAACGTGGGCAAGGCGGAAAAAAATTAGGTTTCTACTCCCTAAAACAAAGGCGGGAAAGATATGCAGTGATGTACATGTAGATGATCCTGGATTGACTTGTAGCAAAGTTTGAAAGTTACACACACGGCAGAACGGGGCGCCGCTATATAGAACCATATATATAAAACGTGCACACACACACCCACACACACACACACTCAAACATTCACACATTGACACATACACATTTATACATTGATATGTGTTTGTGTGTGTGTGTGTGTATGTGTGTGCGGATGTGCTGTCTCTGAGGCGTTTGTATGTGTATGTACACATATATATGTGACCGTACGTACTGAGATTCATATAATAGTATAATGTTTGATATACGTTTCGCTTGCGTACACAATGCATTTAATAGAGAAACACAGATCCACTCACAGACGCACGGACTCTAATAAATATACGCACACATGTGAACGCATATATGTATGCTTCACTATATATGCATACATACACGCATGCATACATACATACATACATACATATATACATACATACATACATACACACAAACACACATACACACACACACAAACACACACACACACATATATATGAAACTAGATAGATAGATAGATAGCTAGATAGATATTTGAGACTATATATATATATATATATATATATATATATATATATATATATATATATATATATATATATATATATATATATATATACACGCACACACATACATATATGTGGGAGAATTTTTCTGCAATTATATCTTTCCATGTTTCTATCTTCTTTTCTTTCGTACATAAGTTACTTCATATGCATACATATGAACATACATACATACACACACACACATACATACATACATACATACATACACACATACATACATACATACATACATTCCGGAACACGTTCTCCTTGCATGTTTTATGAGACGCATGATCGTGCTAAATATATATCAGTGATAGAAGTGCATTTATCTCCTCAGGTAAAGTTGATAGTAATATCAAATCTCTATTTACCTAGTTGGTGACAAACAATTCCCTTAAATTGATATATCTCTTATTCATAAATTCAAAATATGATATAAAACACACGCACACAAAGATGAAGGGTTTCTGCAATGATAATCTCACAGATTTTTTTTCTTTTGTTGCTGCAGTGAATAAGATATTGGAAAAACGGCAATTTTCTGGAAATTGACAACATAAAAATATTGATCAATCATTTTAGATTTCTCAATCAAATCATATGACGACAGTGTATGATTGGATTTTTCGTAAGGAAGGCTACAATCTGAGGTGTGTATTATTCGTGCGAAATGACACCGTTAAGGTTTGGTATATGTGAAGTTTAGGTAAATAATATATTAGAAAACATATCTTTCACTGGTCATTTAGATTTTGAAATAACATTTCAAGGAAAATCAATTCAATTCTCACTAATTGAAATTCTCAAGGACATTTATGTTTTTCACGAAACTTTTAGATAAATATATTTACGAAGTATAGTATTATATATTGAGATCAAAACATTTGAAAGTTGTTATGTATGATATCTTTGAGGTAGGAATAAATTGACATGAACTTAGTGAAAGAACATAAGAGAGAAAATCCATAAATGAAAAATATAGAAATATAAACTTTCAGTTATTGCTTCATTGATGATTTAATGTAAGAAGTTAATACATCGAAACTTGGTACAGAGGTCAAATCTGCGAATGTTTGTGAATAGAAAGAGAAGGAAATTGAAGAGAACCAAGTGAATTGTAATGTTACTCAGGTATGCGAGATTAGCCTCGGGTGGTGTGGTATTTATTGAGCGTCAGTGAGAAGCTTGGTGTATGCAAATGTCTATTTCGGTGAACAGGATTGGATTGATGTGAGGAAGTAAGGGAAGGGAAAGAGGTTGGTAAATAGCTATTTAGGGATGCTGTAATTGAAGGTGAGCATAGAAAGATATACGTGAGAGAGAGTAAGAAATCGGGAAAGAAGACAAAGCGGAGAAGAAAGTGTTAAGTGAAATAAAGAAACAGAGAGTTAAAGTGCGAGAGAGAGAGAGAGAGAGAGAGAGAGAGAGAGAGAGAGAGAGAGAGAAATGTATGGTGAGTGTAAGGGAAAGAATTGCAAATATCAAGTCGCTGTGAATTAGACCTGAAGTTGTAAAGATGCAACGAATATGAAATAAGGTTGCGCAGAAAAATAAACCAAAACAAATATATGCTTAGCCAAAGCGATGTATGAAAGTTAAAGTAAGAGGAAGAAATTGAAAGCAAAAATATTAAAGGAAGAAATGTAGATTGTTGAAGAAAATCTACCGAAATTCTTACAATGTAAGATTTGCAGTTGAAGAATTTAAAGTTGGCAACGTGAAGAGGAGCTACCAAACGGTGTTGTCGTTGCTGTTTTTGTTGTTGTTGTTGAGGGTGGTGGTGGTGTTGCTGCTGCTAGTGTACCCGTAGCACAAAGGAACACTGAGGGTCATACATAATCAGAAGAAACAAAATGTTTCCACTAGGAGGAAAGAAATGAAGCAAAATACTGTAGTTAATATAATACCCATTTATTGCAGTAGGCTTAAGTCAATATTTCTGGACTCTGAACCTTAATAAACACCAGCGAATATTAGCAATACTCACACTTATTCCTTCATATGAGTATTAAAGTATGCGTATAAGTATACAAATGTATATGTGTGTGTACTCATATATATATATATATATATAATACATACTATACAAAAATGTAAATACATATATAAATGAAGTGGTAGAAATACACACACATATATGCATACGTATATATATACATATAATATATATGTCCATTTGTATATATTTATCTATCTATCTTTCGATATATATAAATATATAT
>NC_068995.1:53913841-53914472 GCF_001194135.2 Octopus bimaculoides | reverse complement strand
TATATATATGTACGTATGTATGTATACGTATTCGTATGAGTGTATATGTACGAGTAATTGTATATATATATATAGGAAATTTAAATCCGTTCAGAATCTTTGTTATATTACCTCGTCTTTTTTCATTATTTCTCTCAGTCCTTCTTTCCCTTCTCTCCTTCTCTCCTTCTCTCTCTCTCTCTCTCTCTCCCTCTCTCTTTCCTTTTCTTCATCATTATCATTGATACATATATCGTCGTTTGAAAGACCATAACAATATGTTGACATAGACTTTCTCCTTGGAGATAACGTGCTCAAACAGCATTAGCATCTGAAGTCAGATTGATTGAATTGCATTCTATTCCGGCAGAATATTAAATGTACATCTTTGCTTTAGACATGTCATCTTACATTATAATCTGTGTTATAAGTTCCAATGAAAAGAAGAAAAAACTTATGCTGTTACCGATGAAGATTCTATATTTTTGTTTCGTGTAGGAAATTGATATTACTCTCATATCTTGGGACTAAGGATCCGGTATTCAGGAACAAGAAGCAAGTACGGGTTAATCGCAGAAATTAAGAAGGAATTGCAGGTTACAGCTATGTCTGTATGCCTGTGTCTCTGCGTATACACACAAATATATATATA
>NC_068995.1:53911227-53913549 GCF_001194135.2 Octopus bimaculoides | reverse complement strand
ATCATCGTTTGACGTCCGCCTTCCATGCTAGCATGGGTTGGACGATTTGACTGAGGACTGGTGAAACCGGATGGCAACACCAGGCTCCAATCTAATTTGGCAGAGTTTCTACAGCTGGATGCCCCTCCTAACACCAACCACTCAGAGAGTGTAGTGGGTGCTTTTACGTGTTACCCGCACGAAAACGGCCACGCTCGAAATGGTGTCTTTTATGTGCCACCCACACAAGAGCCAGTCCAGGAGCACTGGCAACGATCTCGCTCGAAAACCCTACAAAGGCCAGTCAGGCGGTATATATAATATATATATATATATATATATTCGAAACGCGGAGTAGATAAAACAGGAAACAACTGATGAAGGGATTGTTCTTTATGTTGCCTGTCTCGTTTCCCTATGTTTCTTTCGTTGTCCGAAAAAAATTTCGTTTTCCATGTCCTTCATATTATAACTCTTATGACAGTTCCACCATAAGAGGTATTTTCATGTTTTCCCAACTTCAGACACAGATCCCCATTGAAAACCTATATCCCATTGCTGCGTAACAATATCTGTTTATTTTGTGAAACATGAAATCTCATTAACCGTTAGTTTTTTAGTGTGCTTTTCCTCTCTATTTTTGTTTCAATGATTTTCTTGTCTGATTCTCAGTGCCCCTGTTAAAATGTAAATGCATCTGTACCTGTGTTAGAGCGACACGATCTGTTTGAAGGTATGTACTTTAATTGCCTATTGTACTTTGTGTGTGTGTGTGTGTGTGTGTGTGTGTGTGTGTGTGTGTGACTATATTCTTACAAATAGTTTAATGAGGTGGTGTGTATGTGTTCCCAGTTGAAATAAACGTATGAATTTTTATATACGATGAAAGGGCATGAAGGCGTTTGATGAATGACATCAGTTGCTTTTAAAACGTAAAGAATGTATTCTTATTTCCTTTATTGGGTTTTTCAAAGTGAGTTATTTTGGTGGTGGTAGAGAAATAAGACAATTCATTGTGTTCTGATGCATTCACTTCGCCAGAAAGATAGGAAGTTGTTAGAAGGTTGGTTTATAAATGAGGTCACTGTTCGAGTATAATTAATCATGTTATTAAAAAAATATTTTAAGAGGTAAGAGAAAAGGTTCTGTACGAATGTAATATCTGCTGTGTGTATGCTGTTAAGTTTGGCAAGAATATGCTTATACTTGTGAGAGTATCAATAAATTGATTTCCTTTATTCACTGTTTTAAATTAGGTATTCCTGTCTTATTATTAATGAATTCTAAGATGTTTCGGTATTAATTGTGAATGGGATCGGATAAACAGTTTAAATGCATGAAGTTCTGTCGGGAAACGTTGGTTCTTCGAATGATAGCGTGTGACTTATCTTATCATACTACATTCAAACAGACAGGCACACACACACACACACACACACACACACACACACACACACACACACACACACACAGAGATAGATAGATAGATAGATAGATAGATAGATAGATACATACATACATACATACATACATACATACACACACACATACATATACACATACATACATACATGTTTGTGTTTATGTGAGTAATGAATATAAGGGAGGAGTGGCGCTATAGACAGTTTAGCAGCGGTAGTTAGATTTTGGTGTATGAGTGCTTTGGAATTATTATTATTATTATTATTATTATTATTATTATTATTATTATTATTATTATTATTATTATATGTATATAATTTTATATTATACATATTATAATATACAATAATAAGTATGTTATACTATACATATATGTATGTATGTATGTATGTATGTACGTATGTATGTGTGTATATATGTATGTATGTATGTATATCTTTATGTATGTATGTATGTATGTAGGTATGTATGTATGTGTGT
This sequence comes from Octopus bimaculoides, assembly GCF_001194135.2. Taxonomy (NCBI): domain Eukaryota; kingdom Metazoa; phylum Mollusca; class Cephalopoda; order Octopoda; family Octopodidae; genus Octopus; species Octopus bimaculoides. Next base: position 53,911,668 of record NC_068995.1, on the reverse strand, counting down.
ATGTATGTATAGGCATATATATGCATAGTTATAACATTCACTCGTTTCACTTATATTATTTCATAATTTTTGTTGCGATGTCTGAACGTTACACGAAAGTGATGATTTTGAGGTCTGTACTGACTGAAATCTTTATGTCCAGTTCACTGAATAATTTAGTAAGTTCACTTTTTGGAGAATCATTTGCTCGTTGTGTCGTTATAGACATGTTCTAAACATAAACACACGCAGACACAACACACACACACAAACATAATGCATCCGATGCTTTAATCAAATATAGAGAAGCAGAAATTACAGGAATTTCATAAAAATATTTAAATAAAACGAAAGTTTAAACATCCATTTCGAAGTAAGTTTAATCTCCCTCCCCCTCTCTCTCTCTCTCTCTCTCTCTCTCTCTCTCTCTCTCTATCTTTATATACATATATATACATATAT
>NC_068995.1:53908137-53910961 GCF_001194135.2 Octopus bimaculoides | reverse complement strand
TATATATGTCTTTGTATCCTTCTTAAAATGAATGTTAAAGCCCCTAAATACTGCAGAATTCGTCCCGAGAAAATCTCTCGTATAGCAGAGTACCAGTGCCTATAAGAACAGAGATATCGATAACAAAAGAGAAATATCAGGCCCCGGTGCTGGGACTGATGTATGGCGTGATGTTGTTGTGTCTTTGCGCCTCATCAGCAGTAGGCCTCTGCTGACTGCATGCTGGAGAAAACTCACTTCCGCCGATATATAGAGTAACAGTCACTATTTGGTCACTGGTGGTAGTATTGAGACGAGTGTTCGTGCCTCATACACGTAGTCCTAGGACATGTTTCATTCACTGCAATGCAATTAGGTTGCTGAAAGAAGTAATGGAGGACGAAAAAGATATTTCTTCGAAATTTCAGGTTCTCACCATTCCCGCAGATTATGGTTCAGGAAACAGCTAGATAGATTGAAATTTTCCCTGAATATATTTCTTTCTTGCTACATAATTTGTATGTATGCATATACACACACACACACACATATGAACACACGCACTCACTCATTCACTCTCACACAAACACATAAACTCGCACACACATACACACATACACTTATGATTTGCCGAGGTATGACCTTCCATGGTCTTCTGTTGCCTCACGCGACAAGGCGACAGATAAAATTGTCGTATTTGTATTATTACTCATATTATATAAATAGTATTAAATCCAATAGTATTAGATCTCTTTCCGAAACTAAAACAACAGAAGCTATAGATTTCTTAGACCAAGAACTACAAATAAGTATATTTGTTATTGTGTTTAGATAGTACGATGTAACATAGAAGCAGGCAGCTGGGTAGAAAATTAAATGACCTGTCTCGGGGAGTGAGAAAAGAATACAACATAAAGATTTACAACAAATTTAAAGAACGATATAATAAAAGATCAGTGTGGTAAAATTGTTATTCATACCAGTATTTACAATTAGTTACGTTTAGAAGAAAATTTTCTCAGACAATGATTTGAAAACCAGGAAACGATGTGGTCACCCGAGCAAGATTAGCTGGAGGGATGGCAACTAGTTGATTATACACAAAACATCGAACAAAAGAAAGACATTACGGGATATTACAAGTGAATTTAATGAAAACAGATATCCTGCTGTTAGACTACATCACAGAACAAAGCGCAAATGACTACAAGAGAGTAGTTATATGAAAGAAAATGGTTGTTTCCGAGGTAGACAGGGAAAAAATGTCTTCCATGCTGACTACAAAATAGAAAATTGGCAATGACTATTGGAAAATTATAGTGTTTTCTGATGGAATTCTGACGGATTGTGCACGGGAATAATCGGTGTTTATTTGTACGATGGACGTCAAGGAAAGCATGTATATTCTTTTGGTGTCTTGGGTGAGTGAAGGACAGATATAGGAAGAAAGACGGAGACAGAGTGACATCTGAGAGAAAATGTTTAAAAAATCAGTTGTATTTCGATTTTTAAATTACACCTCAGAACTGCAGTAAAAATTGAGAAAAAATATTCTTACAACTTCCATTATTTTGTTTTTTCTTTCTTTCTCGTTTTTTTTTAAATATAATATCAGACTCAACGTCAACTAACTCTCAAAACAAACGAGTAAATCGCTCTAGAGTTTACACATCCATTCATATATTGGCATAATAAAAATGAAACAGAATATATTGTCTACATTACACAACCACTGTCCCTGGCTTATCACACATAAAACATAATTGCTGTGCAGATGAGCAGGTTCGTTGCATAACTATGGCAGAAGACTTTCTGCAAGATAAAAGGCTAACAAGCGGATTAAGAGATGACCGAATTGCAGATGTGAATGAGTGTCAAACATCCATGAACTTATCATTGTTGTTACCTAATGTAAAAGTAGTAATGCTATTAAATATGCTCCTCTACTCTGATGGCTATTGTGCTAAAATTTGGCACTACGCAATGGCACTCTGTTATGGGATATTGTAAATTTGATACATACCGGTCGGGTATAAATTATTAATAAGTCTGTGCGTAGTTAAAACAAACCATGACTTCATTCTGAATGAAAAATCTGATCAGTTCCTAGTTTATAAGTAAGGTTCTACTATAATATACAGCTGAATCTTAACATCTTAAGAATATATTTTTCTTACGTTTTATCAAAATGAATCTTTCAAAGCTGTGAAATCTGTAAAACATTAAACTGCAGATCATTTCGAAGTCGTGCAATTCCAAGCGTCAATCAAAAGCTGTCAGGTATTTTTCTACATAGAAGACGATTCCCTTGCAATTCATGCTAGCAAAAACACCCGAAGACTGACTGGTAGCGGATTTGTTCTAGTTGAATAAAAAAGATATTTTAGCGCATACATAACATGAAAAAGACAAAATTATAATTCTAGAGAGAAGATTATGCCTGAGTGAATGGCAATAAAAGTAAAAGTAAAACAGAAGCAATGTTTTGGAAACGTCACAAACACTTTGCGAAATAGAGTCAAGTGTCACTTGGAATAAAAAGAAAAATTTACGAGCTGCGCTGCTTTCAATCATGTGTTCATTGATCCAACGTGCATAACGTATAAAGGTATAAAGTAGTTTCGTTTACCAAACCAGTTGCTGTTCTCTATGTTTTTCAGAATCAAATGACATTCAATGAGATGTCGACTCAGTAATAGAAACGTTGTGAGACAAGCCGCGATAGCTAAGAGAAGCTGCGCAAATAGCTAGTGATGTATGCAGATGATGAAAAGGGCCATTAGATAGTATATAAATATATATACATATACACTTGTATACATACATACATATATACATATATATA
>NC_068995.1:53898473-53907964 GCF_001194135.2 Octopus bimaculoides | reverse complement strand
TCACTTGGAATAAAAAGAAAAATTTACGAGCTGCGCTGCTTTCAATCATGTGTTCATTGATCCAACGTGCATAACGTATAAAGGTATAAAGTAGTTTCGTTTACCAAACCAGTTGCTGTTCTCTATGTTTTTCAGAATCAAATGACATTCAATGAGATGTCGACTCAGTAATAGAAACGTTGTGAGACAAGCCGCGATAGCTAAGAGAAGCTGCGCAAATAGCTAGTGATGTATGCAGATGATGAAAAGGGCCATTAGATAGTATATAAATATATATACATATATGAGGCCAGAATCGTTACTTCATCGGACAAAGTGCTTGGCATCATGTGTTCCTATCCAGCACCAAAACATATTGTCGTAAAAACAGGTTCAATGCCCAGTTATTCGTGCCAAATCGTCAACGTCCATTCGGCTGCGCCCGATGTTCTCTATCCGTTTTTTTAATGCTTAGTTTCAGAAATTCAATTCTATATTTGAGAGATGATGAATTATGTACATTATTTACATTATTTACATTTGATGGATATTTGTCCTCATCTTGTTTGTTGTTTACACAACGTTTCGGCTGATATACCCTCCAGGTTTCATCAGGTGTCTTGTGGAAATTTCGAACCTGGGTTCTCATTCCTGAGGTATTTTTCGATGCTTAGCGGTATTTCGTTTGTCTTTACGTTCTGAGTTCAAATTCCACCGAAGTCGACTTTGCCTTTCATCCTTTCGGAGTTGATAAATTAAGTTGATAAATTAAGATATATTTGACGTTCCCCACCCGCTAAAAATGCTAGCGTTCCGTTTGAATTTGAAACCACTATTCAATGCTCCTTAGAGATGCGATAGAAATATACTTCAATCACCATTTTACTAAACAAAATGGCTGACTTTGAACTACGGACACAAACCGTAGTTATTGATGCACACTTATTTACATCTACACAATACGTATTCTACTAGTTTTTCTTGTAATTCAACGCTTCTGTTATTGCCATCGATTATTACAATTACTACAACTACCACTAAAACTAATGTTACTACTGCTACTACTACTAAGTATTATCGGTAGCAGTATCAACAGCAACGTTGCCGCCGTTGATTCTGCTTTTTTGGCTTGTCAGTAACTTTTCATTCGTCTACATTTTCTATTTCTATTCGTTTAAACCATATTAATGTACTTCTCCCTTCTGTATTAATGTTTTTCTTTGATGTGTTGTTCTTGTTCTACTTCTCGGCTTTGTCTACTGTTTTGCTTCTTTAATGTGAGCACCCCTCTTTTCAAATGGGCCCACTTATGCAATTATTCCATATATATATATATATACATATATGTGTGTCTGTGTGTCTGTGTGTTTGTGTGTCTGTGTGTTTGTGTGTCTGTGTGTCTGTGTATGTACGTGCTTAAGAACGCATGACTATACATTATACAAACATAAATTTGTACTTAAGTATGTACATCTGTTTGCGTAAATATGCATATCTACATACATAAATGCATACATATATACGTGTATATATATATATGTGTGTGCATGTATGTATGTGTAAATATATATATTATATATGTATATATATATATATATTGTATACATATATATATAGACATTATATATATATATATATATGTGTGTGTGTGTGTGTGTGTGTGTGTGTGTGTGTGTGTGTGTGTGTGTGTGCGTATATATATATTTACATGCATTGATAGAATATGAATTGGTTGTGCATTGTTTTATTTGTCATGTATTCTTATTTTTCCTTTTGGGTTTTTTTTTGTTACTTTTTCTTATAAAAGCAATAAATTTTATTCGCTGTAAACACAAGAATAACCGGCGTGATACTACCTCCGGTCCTTCAACCACCAGACCAGCAACCTGCAAAATCGCCCATTCTAACGATTCTGTTTTGAAATAATTGCATCATATATCAAATATTAAACATGAAATATAATGGAGAGGTTTTTATAATTCAACAACTACGGATATATAGCGCGTGGTTACTAGCTTCGTCTCTTAAATATGCCATTACGTGTTCGATCTCACTGAAGTGGACTTCTGGCATATGATGTAGTTTTGTGAGAAACTTTGTCTAGTGAGAAACTATGACTAATCCAGTCTCTGTATCGCTCTCTCCCCCACTCTCTCACTATCTCTCTCTCACACACACACACACACACACATATATATATGTGTGTATATGTGTTTAAAATATACATGCGTGCGTGCGTAAAATATACAAGTGTGTATGCGACGTGTATGTGTGTATGCGTGCATGTGGTTTCAGATAGTAATATTTATTCGAACTATACTATGTTGCAACAATATAAGTAGATACATGTATAAATTGACACTATAGTAAGTACATTATTTACATTATTTACATTCGACGAATATTTGTCCTTATCTTGTTTGTTGTTGACACAACGTTCGGCTGGTATAAATATTGTAAATAATGTAAATAATGTACATAATTCCTCATCTCTTAAATATAAAATTATAATAAGTATTAAGATTGGTATAAATGAGTATAAAGCGTTGAAGTCGGCGAACTTGAACAATATGTCAATCCATTTCTACGGATGTAGAAACGTGAAACGGATCACTTATTAACCAGATGGCATGTAAAAATATTTACCAGTCTGGTATTGAAATCGTGTCTATAATTTACCGATCTAATCATGTATGATCAAATCTACGTTACTAAATTTCTTTGTTAATAATTATTATCGGATGTAGGCTGGTGAGCTGGCAGAGTCGTTAGCACCTCGGGCAAAATGCGTAGCTGTATTTCGTCTACATTTACGTTCTGAATTCAAATTCCGCCGAGGTCGTTTAAATAATTACTAGTAACGCACTGGGGTCGATGTAATCGACTTAATCCTTTTGTTTGTCCCCTCTATCTTTAGCCCCTTGTGGTCAATAAAGAAATAAATATTTTCTAACTGATTAGGACGGCGAACAGGAATATCGCTGTGTAAAATGCTTAGCGGTATTTCGTCTGTCTTTACGTTCTGAGTTTAAATTCTGTTTAAAGTCTATTTTGCCTTTCATCCTTACGGAGTCGATAAAATAATTAACTGTTGAGTACTGGAGTCGATGCAATCTCGACTTATCCTCTGGTAGAATCGTTTGCACGCCGAGAAAAATGCTGTATTTTCGTATCGATTTCATTGAACTTACCACATGATCAAATATTAAACGCTTCAGATCAGGTGGCGAATCTCGGTCATTAGAACGTCGGACTGCAAACCGCTCCGCATGACCCGATCCCCGGTGCTTCAGTTCAAGTCTTACCGAAGTCACTTTTGTCTTGCTGAGCTCATTTTTTTTCGATGCTAATAAAAAGTGTTACTAGAGGAAGAGGTGTTGGTGGAACTTTTCGAACATCACACCAGTCTTTGCCCCAACTCATTGTCGTTTTGATTTCATATTCCTACTATATAAGTACCTCATTAGTAGAATGTATCTGTCACCTAGTCTAACACTACCACCGGATCCGTCGCTGCCTCTAGCGGAGTTTCAAGCTTTTGTTCCACGTCTATATTTTGTGTACAACTTCTTCCCTCTCTCTCTCTCACCTGTGGAAGAACCCTTTATACTATCATGTGTCCTGCCTTTCTTATCTCACTAGAAGTTTTAAAATGTCGTTGAAAATCTTTTAGTCCATTCTATAATACTGGTTCGAACACAACCCAACGGGAGAGCATCTTGGAGACCTTCGGTCCCGCGCATTTCTTCTTCATATAATTATATATACCTAGAAGCTGACATGTTTGTACTAGATGTAAATAGAAATTTATTATGTTTATAAATTTCTTAAATGTTGTTGTTTAACAAGATTTCAACTATGATTTATGAGATTTATAGTAAAAGACATTTCAACCATGACTATCACTTTTTTCCTGTTCAGTTTTACAATTTGAGTAAGTTATCCACTGCTATTTCTAGAAGGTCGCTCGACTGTGTATATCCTCACATTAGCAATACTGAATGAATTGATCTGGTTTTAATGGAAGAACCGAAATTGTTTCGAAGAATTAATTCACATGATCTCTGCATTTTGTTATTTGAATTCACCAATGATTTCGAAACATTCCAGTTAATAATTAATCAGAATAGCCATAAACATGGACATTATAATATTACCTTTAATATTGTTCTTGACTCTTTTCATTAGTTTGTTTATTATTTTATCGGTTTCATAATACTAGAATACAGTAAATGGAAAGAGATTTCTCAGTTAAGTAGATTTTCAGATTAATATTTAATTCTTATTCTTATCCCATGAACAGATTGATAAAATCAACTTATTAAGAATTATTGAAACATTAACAATACTTGAAGCATCAACAATGCGATTATTTTTATTTATCCTATGTTTAATACCTCAGTAGAATTTGAAACTGCAATCAACCAGCTTTAGGCGAGAAAAAATAATAAATAAACGCTGTATTCTCACTCGGACTTGGTCTGCATAATACACACTAAACTACAACTGCTACTGATGCTGTTACTGCAAGTAAGACCGTAACTAATCCTGCCACTACTTTCTGGAATATAACGAAGATTATAATTCTTATTATGGTTATCTTCCAATATCATCGATTTTTTTCTCTTCTTCTGCTGTGGACTCAACTATAAAGCTGGAAACCATCCAACTAGAAATAAAACATTTTCACTTCTTCTTTTTTAATTCTCGCTTGTTTTTCTTTTCTTCTTTCCTTTTTTTTTATGCACACATGAGAGGGATGGCGACTCTTTCTACCGCATCATTCGTCTGTAGTTTATAGCAGTAGTACTTCTAACATGCGTTCTCTAAAAGATAACTCTAACAGGAGTTTAACTACAGGAAGATAAGAGACCAGCAGAGAGAGGAAAAGTTCCTACTACTCAGTCTTCACACTGTATATAAAAGAAACTTTTCATCGCCGTAACTTTGCAAATGGCAGATACAGACACTTATAAAAGTTATATACATACATACACACATACACTCACACACATATATGATATATATATCTGAACGTATGTACGTATCTTTGCTTAGACGTAAGACTGACTTTTTTTTTAAACTTCAGTCATACATATGTATTGACAAGATACATTCCATCTCTTTAGCATTTTACAACCAAAATGTGAGTCACTGTTTATTGACGCAAGTGTAAATGAATACCTCTACTATTTTATTGTGACACTTTTTAGTTGCTTTCAGCTGTTGTTTCTGTTTTTTGTCCTTCTTGCTGTTGTAGGATTTCTTCTTCGTCTTCTTCGTCTTCTTCGTCTTCTTCTTCTTCTTCCGCTATTATTAATCCTAATGGTATTACCTTATTTTTTTTCTCTTCATACCGTTTCTCCTTGTCTATTTCTAATTATTTTAGTTATTCTTCTTATTTCCTCGGAATATTTCACCATATTTTTATCTTGTTTTAGATTCGGTCGCCATAATTGAAAAGAATTATTCTTCTTATTATTATTATTATTATTTGTATTTTGTTATTATTATAGCTGTTATCGTTTTCGTTAAGCCGGCGAGCTGGAAGAATAGTTAGCAAGCCGAACCAAATGCTTATCAGCATGTATTCTGGCTTTACGTTCTGAGTTCAAATTCCACCGAGGTCCACTTTGCCTTTCATCCTTTCGGGGTCGATAAATTAAGTACCAGTTACGCACTGGGGTCGATGTAATCGGCTTGATATATTTGTCTGTCCTTGTGTGTTCCTTCTATGTTTAGCCCTTTGTGGGCAATACAGAAATAAGAATCATTAGAACGCCGGACGCAATGCTTAGCGGTATTTCGTCAGGCGCTACATCCTGACTAAAGGCGCATGGCTCAGTAGTTAGAGCGTCGAGCTTACGATCGTGAGGTTGTGAGATCGATTCCCGAACCGGGCTGCGTGTTGTGTTCTTGAGCAAGACACTTTATTTCACGTTGCTCCAGTTAACTCAGTTGTAGAAATGAGTTGCGACATCACTGGTGCCAAGCTATATCGACCTTTGCCTTTCCCTTGGATAACATCAGTGGTGTGAAGAGGGGAGGCTGGTATGCATGGGCGACTGCTGGCCTTCCACAAACCACTTGACTCGGACTTGTGCCTCGGATGGAAACTTTCTAGGTGCAATCCCATGGTCATTCATAGCCGAAAGGGGTCTCCTCCTTATATATATATATTAAAAAAAACATTCTGAATTCAAATTCCACCGAGGTCGACTTTGCCTTTCAGGCTCTCAGGGTCGGTAAATTATGTACCAGTGAAACACTGTAAACGACTCCCAAATTTTCAGACTTTGTACCTTAATAGAAAGGATTATTATTATTATTATTATTATTATTGTTGTTGTTGTAGTTGCCATCATCATCTTCGTCAGTACCTGTATCTTAATCATCGTCGTCATCATCATTGTCATTTGCTATCATCATCATCATCATCATCAACACCGTCGTCATCGTTGTTATTATCATTGTCATCATCCACTTCATCAACATCATTCATGCCCCCCCCCCACCTTCACTCTTTTTCTATTTTCTTATAGACACTAATAATCTGTTGTCCATGTCCTTCGAGGTCGTTCTTGTATATTATCGCTTTTATGAGGGTGTATTCATTTTCACTTTCAGATAGGAGAATATTTCACAGAACATTTTGTTTTTTCTTCTCCATTTCTTTTCTATCTGCGGGCTGTTAGCTTCCATTACTACCAAACATCATTATTTCCAGTTAAGTGGAATCATTCCAAAAAACAAAAAAAAAGAACAAAAAGCGGTACCATTTAGCTTTTTCATTCAATAATTTACATGTTATTGTGAAGAATTTCCTTTTCCTGCTGCATTCCGATAACGCTTTTATTGCACACCTCATTTCACAATAATTCTGTTAGTTTAGTCCAGTTAAACAATCCGTTTCCAGTACATCTCCTCTCGTTCTCAACATTTCTTAGAATTCACTGTTCTTTTATTCTTTATTAGACATTGTTACTAAAAATGATATTCTTTTCTTTTTACGTTCTTCAGATGCTTCCAACATTTCGTAAGTTTCGCTGAATTCATTGGTTCTCCGGTATTGTTCATTACACTTTCTGTTTAGATGTTAGGCAAATTAATATTTTCATGAATTTCCACGTATCGTTCTGAGGAGAAGGCAGTTAAACTTACTGATAGATAGATTGTTTGTGATGATTGGAAAAACACAGATCGAAGTTTAAATTCCGTTACGAATACCTTTCTTTAACTTGTTTTTTCTAATAACGTCGATGAAAAGCAGTGACAAATATTACATTTTCTTTCTTTAAAGTATGTATTGTGTACGCGTGAGCGTGTGTGCATGTGCATGTGTGTATGTATATAAATAAATAGACAGATAGACAGAAAGAGAGACAGACGAATAGATACGCAGACAGACAGATAGGCAGACAGACAGATAGACCAGAAGGTATTGGTAACGGGAGACCAGGAACAACGCAGAAAGACTTGTGTTCTCGGTCCCATGACGTTATTCATAGCCCAAAGGTATGTTTTTCATACATGTTATCTATAAGAAGAATATTTTCTCTCGAAAAATAAAGGAAGTTATAAAAAAAGCGATATCGGAGCCGCTTGAAACGGTCGTACTGCATCACATGTTGATATCAGGTTGCTTATATATATATAGTTTTAGTACTTGATATCTATGCGTGAATTCCAATGCAGGTACATAGTCTTAACACAGCTGTTGTCTTAACTTTTAATTTGTCATTAAATATATGAAAATATACCATAAATGTGAAAATATTAATTCAATATTGTTATAGAAGGGATATTTTTTTTTTCTGCAACCCTGTATATAAGGAATAGAATTGAAAAGGGTTGATAAATAGTAAGCACTTTCTCCATACATACATACATACATACATACATACATACATACATACACACACACACACGCAAACACACACACACAAACACACACATATAAATATACACATATATCTGTGTGTATGTGTGTGTGTGTGTGTGTGTCATTGTGTGTGTGTGTGTATGTATGTGTGTGTGTGTGTGATTGTGTTTGTGTGTGTGTATGTGTGTGTGTGTGTGTGTGTGTGCGTGTGTGTGTGTGTGTGAATCTTCTTGATAATTTCGTTTTAGTCCATTCGGCAGGCAACTTTCTTCATAGAAAATATGATTTTTATAGAAAACATACCCGAGAAGTCTGGAATTCCTATTATGGTTCTCATTTCCTGCAAGAACCTTGTATTCAATTCAATCTTACTGCATGTAACCATGACCAGTTATTTCACACTGAATCGACTGAAAAGTTTCAGGGCTTCCTTGAGAATGTTCATTAATTCATAATACTTCCTTTCTGTCCTGTAGTATTTTTTTTCAATAACATACTAATTAGATTATTGTGCAGAAAAAGTAAGGAGAGAACGATTGAAAATTATTGGCCCATCGAAGTATAGTCAAAAGAATGACACCATGCCAAATAAAATGAAAGCGTTAGTAAAGAAATCTTATAAAAGTATTGCATTATTTATGTAAATGTTAGGAAATAACAAGTTACTATTGTAGAAAACAGCTGGAGGTTACAGAAATATTTTATACTTTAATGCTTTTTCTTCACTTTTCAGATGGCTACCGTCACTATTTGGTTCAATAGTCAAATATCGATTCTTCCCATAGGCACAAAGCAACACAATTTAACCAGTGTATTCTCGATTTCGGTGACCTCAACGACCTGAATGGTACTTATTTTATATAACCAACACACCTTCAAGTTTTGAACAAAGTAAGTACTCAGCCTCAAGGTTCTTAGGCTGTCCGACATTTTACAAACCCCGATACATTCACACATAAGGATGAAAGAGAAATTTGATCACAAGGTATTTGGTGAGTTCGTTGTCCTATTGATTCTGACGTCTAATGGCTCCTACACTCTAATACCAATATTTCTCGTATTATGAAATATATGAATGGACTTTACGCTTACAAATACCATCTATTACGTAAAACTTTTCGACCAAGAAATTGATCTTGTAACTATTATTGTTGCTAATTCTCAATGTTAGGTTTCATTAAGTGCACCCATGATCTATGGAGTGCAATGCCTGATAATGTGTGTGTGTGTGTATGTTTTTGTGTTTGTGTTTCCCCCACCACCAATATCGCTTGATAACCGATGCTCGTGTGTTTACGTCCCTGTACTTTTACGGTTCGGAAAAAAGAGATCGATAGAATAAGTACTATGCTTACAAATAATACGTCCTGGTGTCGATTTTCTCGAAAAAAAGCGGTGCTCCAGCATGGCCGAAATCAAATTACCAAAACAAGTAAAAGAATAATAGAATATAGCATATTTTGTTGTGTCTGGGGAGAGTCATTCTCTTTTAGTGCCTTATTATTTACGCATACAAATGCAAACTATTGCGTAAGACCAAGAAATTGATCTTGTAACTAATATTGTTGCTAATTCGCAATGTTAGTGTAGCCAGGATATACATATATATATATATATATATATATATATA
>NC_068995.1:53893805-53897427 GCF_001194135.2 Octopus bimaculoides | reverse complement strand
CTTCTTCTTCTTCTTCTTCTTCTTCTTCTTCTTCTTCTTCTTCTTCTTCTTCTTCTTCTTCTTCTTCTTCTTCTTCTTCTTCTTCTCTTTTTATCACCAAACTTTCTCTTAATCTATCTGTCTCTTTTTCTCTCTCTGCGCGCGCCCACAGACACACATACACGGATCGAATATATGAGGGCATGTTGAAAAGTTCCTGGGTTTGGGCAAAAGAAAATGCAGGAGGATCTCTGAATTAGACTCTTATTCAATATGTTTCCCTCGCAGATATACACACTTATTGCAGCGGTCCTTCAGTTTTTCTAAGGTCTTTAAAAGAACTTGGACGGTTGGGACTCCGACCAGGCCAGTCGCGATTCCCTTAAAACCATGACATTTTTATCACCCCCACCATATATATATATATATATATATGCAACTATTTGACTTTGGCATTAGCAATTCGAAGCAAGCTCTAAAAGTGCGGAACAGACGTTGCGCATGCCTATTTGAAACAGTTCTGAATCCATCCGTTTCTTGTCCCATCATTAAGGATATATGGGATATTTTAAGCATCTGCTGGCAAGGAAGAAGTGTTAGTTTATAGACCAATTCTGGTTAGCAAATCGCCACATGGACTTCGGAAAGAGCAAGGCTCTCTCTCTCTCTCTCTCTCTCTCTCTCTCTCTCTCTCTCTCTCTCTCTCTCTCTCTCTCTCTCTCTCTCTCTCTCTCTCCGCAGTTTGTGCTCATACCACGTCATGCATCTCTTTATCTCCCATAATTATCAATGTTGTTGCTGTTGCTGTTTCGTTGTTTATTTATTATTGTTATTGCTATTATTATTATTATCATTATCATTATTATTATTATTATCATCACCATCATCATCATCATCATCATCAGTAGTAGTAGTAGTGGCGGCGGTGGCGGTTGTGATGTTTCTTTATCTCTTCGTATTCTCACATAGTCTGCGTTCATTTGATTATTGATATTGGTGTAAGGTAAACGCTTGTACTCTCGATCGTATCTCATAATCCACATCGCTTTGTGGTTTATCAGTCTGCTTGATGTTAATCGATAATGTAATGATAAATGACTTTCTTTGATAATGGTGATGCTCAGTCCTCGATTCAATAAATGTTCAGCAATTGGCAATGAATACTTAATGTGTAAACAGTGTAAATTGGACCCTATTTCTATCGACCTTCGTAGATAGCATTTCCGCTGTTGGTTTCAGCTGTTAGCTTAAATGTCGCAAAAGTGTGTGTCTGTGTGTGTGTAATTGCGTTTTCGTGTATGTCTGTGTATGCGCGTGAGTGTTTGCGGTCGTGCAGATGCGCACAGATACCAATTTCTAATTATTACTACAGTTTTTATGAGTTCCACTAGTCAAAGCTATGTAGTCACTACAATCAATAGCAAAGTCTCTATCAAATAAGAAATAAAAGAAGGTTGCTTATATTCGACGATGTTAATTATTTTCTACGTAACTTGTGGTCGAAAAACAACGATTTTTTTTTTCAATTCTGGTACTGCTTTGCACATAGCCCTGTTCTATTAACATTCGTATGCTCTTACACAACTCTCACGAAAACAGCAGTAAACACGGTCATAGTTTTTGTCTGATTTCTAAGATTAAGAATGTGCATTATTATTTTACATTGCTATATTCAGAGTAGTTTCCTGATCAGAGATATATCATTTCAGACGTCGTAATTTCCATGTTTCTTCAAGTAGATTCGGTTTTCGGTAGCGACAGCTGAGTTTCTATATGAACTTTTTACAAGGTAGGGCAGCATGTGTGTGAGCGTATGTGTGTGTTTGTGTGTGTGTGCGTTTGTGTCTGTGTGTGTGTGTCTGTGTGCGTGTGTGTGTAACTCCTTTCTTCGCTATTTCCCAGTGACTTATCGTCGCTGACACCACCAAAAGTAAACAGTATTATCGTTAAAGGCGTGAAATTATTATAATCCTTTAGATGATAATTGATGACGTTTTAGCGACGTTCTATACGTGTATTTTACGTTTATTCCGCTTGTTATGCTTTTATATAATGTTTGTGTATGTGTGTGGGGTTGAGGGAGGTTGTGTGTCTGTTGGTCACATCATACGAAGTTAGACAATTTCAGAATGCGAAATATCTATTTCAGAAACTATTGTTTAGTAAATGTACCTGTCAAAGGTCATAAAAACTGCTCATCTCAACAATGTGCGCGATGAGCGTTTTAATGCCCGGCAAATTTTAAAAGGTGTTGGAAATGAATAATAGATTATAACATTATATATGAGGATATTATTGTTTGCAATGATTATTAGTTAATAGTTTTTACCCTGTGGTATTTTTAGGCATCTTATGGCACTTGATATTACGCATATTTTCTTACGAATGATATGTCACTTGATATATGTAAATATATATATATATATATATATATAGAGAGAGAGAGAGAGAGAGAGATAGATAGATAGATAGATAGATAGATACATATATACATACATATATACATACATATATATATGTGTATGTGTGTGTGCGTGTATGTATATATATAGGCATACATGCAAGCATATATATGCAGCAATGTTTGTTTTAGTGACAAATATATCAATTTTGGGGGGTTAAAGAGTTAAATTTTGTATTCAAGTAATTTTAAGGACATCGTTTTATCAAATAAACGAAGAGAAATGAATTCTCTTTTAAATGTTATATCTTGATTTTTCAACAAAAATGTGGTTTCCGTTCACACGTCGAGTTTGGTGGAAAAGGCCATTTCCATTTTGAAGTTCCAAAAGCTTGTGTAATTATATCAAAAGGATTAATGATTCTTTTAAGGAGTACTTTAAAAAGACGTGCATGTTATGCTCTGTAACCACAATCCATTGCAGAGCAACTGAAGAAAAAATAATAAATTAGTAAATATCTGTTTCTTTAGTAAGTGAAAAATACCTAAACCGATATCCAAAATCTCGTCATTTTTCAGAGATTTACTGATGTATGATACAAAGTGATATTCGCATAATTATTGTTAAACATATTTGCATGCGTTTGGCCATATTGGAACCTTCTACCTTTCGTTATATAACTACATATACATGATATCCTCTCTTAAAATTCCCTCCAACTGAATATATCAGCCGAAACATTACATCTCTACCGACACTGTCCATTACAGAATTTGGTCACACGTTGCAAATATGTTTGAGAGCCTGGAGCTGAAGGAAATATATTTACTGTATCTATATCGTTCCTTATATCTCATATCTATCGACTAGCACTTTTGCAAATATTTGAACACCGTTATGAAAGCGTAAATTATCCAAAGAACTGGAGAGTGGATAAACAATTGATCATGTAATACTTAAGTTTTAGTGTATCATAATTTTTCTGTGATACTATCAATATACTTGTTACAACTATTCTGCAGATGTGTAAATATTCTTTGGATTTTACGTCTAATTTATTGAAAAAGCTTCAGGTTTGTTTGCATTAATTATTTATACAAATTTCTGCAAATCGTCACTTATTTACAATGTTATACATATCCTGTTAAATACATGTACGTAAACAAACATGCATTGTATACATACACACGTACACACACACACGCGTATATATATATATATATATATATATATATATATAT
>NC_068995.1:53892496-53893299 GCF_001194135.2 Octopus bimaculoides | reverse complement strand
TATATATATATATATATATATATGTGTGTGTGTGTAAGTATATATATATACATATATACGTATACATATACATACGTATATATATACAAACAGACAGAGATATATATATTTGTGTGCGTGTGTCTGTTTCTTTCTCTCTTTCCCTGTCTATTCACGAAGTTTTCCTGTATGTGTTTCACGCTATCTTCTATTTTATATGTTGTGTCTCTCTCGCTCTATAGCACTTTCTATCTTTCTCACTTTATTACAGCAACAAGCCAACGAGATGATATCTATGTGGTAATACACATCGCACGAAAATTAAAAGTAACTTATGCTCAATTTACGCCTTATAATTTTTCTTTTTGTAGTTTTTCTCTTTTCAAAGGACTTCAAAAGACAAATTAGTCTACGATTTATTGTCTCAAAATAATTTGGTTAAATCATACTAGAAACACATTTGATGAGAGATCAGATTTTTCTAAACTAAATTGCGAATTAACAATAGATACAAAAGCGACATCAGTTATTCCAAGTTTCATCATCTGCGTATCATTATTATACTAAATCTGTTTATGATCATCCACGTCGTTCAATTCCTAAGCTTTCGTCCCTTGCGTGTGTATGCGACAGAAATTTCGGCGCAACTGATCGCGTGTTTTTAAATCCATTGCCATGCAGAAACGGGCTATGAAGAATAACAGATTCGATGTCACTTCTGAGACATATATATACGTACTCGAACATACACGCACGGGCAAACACCCACATATGTACATATACATATATATATACATATATATATATATATATATATATATATA
>NC_068995.1:53890840-53892057 GCF_001194135.2 Octopus bimaculoides | reverse complement strand
GTAACATATACATATACAAGTATACAAAGACACAGTATTTTAATATTCTGTGCGTCTGTGGTATTTATATATTAATTATGTTAAAATACGTCGACAGTCGCTAGGCAACCAGATAGATACGTGAATTTTTACGTGTATATAGTTAAAACGAAGAAAATAAATTATTAGAGTACAAGCATATGTATAACAGACTTTAAACGATTGAAGAAAACAATGCGAGGAAAGAGAAAAGAGATGACGAAGAAAGGAAGAAGAAACGAAGAAAAGAAGAAAGTAGGTTGTTGCAATAGATTACGGTTTGAAATGAAGAAGTATATATATATATATATATAACATTACAGAAACACTGGTTAGATGTATGAATTTAAGGTACAGATTGAGTATATTGATATATAAAGAAAATAAATAGTATCACAAACATACATACACAGAGAAAAATGCGTACATACACATAGATTTAGAGAAGACATGGCGAGTGTGTGTGTGCGTTTATGCGTGCGTGTGTGCGCGCGCGTATATATGATTTATTTAAAACACTTTGATTTGGTTGTATGCGACTTATAGTTTCGCAGACCTGTAAGAGAAGACCTCTCAGTTTCAGGCTTTAGATTAGCGAATGGAGAGATACAAGAGGTGCAAGATGGCTACCAGGCGATAATTTGCTATTGTTGAAGGAGAGGGGGCGGGAAAGAGAGAGAGAGGAGGGGGGATAAATTTAAAAAAAAGGCATGGTGTTGAAAAAAAGACTATCCGCTGCTCATCGACACCGGTTCGTTTCGAAAGTGGAATTTTTTTAACCGTATGGCTGGACAGGAAACTGGTGGCACCTAAACGTCTGGATTACACAGAAGTAAAGCCGTTGAGTGCTCGCGTGTATTTGTGTAAATGTGGGTGCGCGTATCTAGATGCTTGTTACTTTAGATTGTGGTTGTGCTGATGTGGCAACTGTAGTATACATGTGTGTAGATGTGGTGTACGCTAGTGTAGCTTCGTGTACTTAAGCGTATTCTTAAGTGAATGTGTGTGAGTATGTGTGTGTACGTTTGTCTGTAGGCGTGTGTTTCAGTTACGAAGAGAACATAAATATGTATATAAATACTGTCTACCTAATTTACATGTCTTTTTTTACGAATGATTCCGTTTTTACCTTCTCTCTTGCTCCCGACACCCCCCTCTCTCTCTCTCTCTCTCTCTCTCTCTCTCTCTCTCTCTCTCTC
>NC_068995.1:53887093-53890584 GCF_001194135.2 Octopus bimaculoides | reverse complement strand
ATATATATGCAAATGTATATACACACAAAGAGAATATTTCTCGCTGTAGTTAAATGGTGCCTACAGCTAGAAATTTTCTCCATGACAAAACAGAGTGAATGGTTTCCTTACGGGTACGAATATGCCCCAAACATATTTGTACTGGTAATAACCTTCTATTCATATACATCACTCCTTAGCGTTACTACTCCGCAATACATACATACGTACATACATATTATGTATGTATATATATATATATATATATATATATATATATATGAATTGTATAATTATATATGCATACGCATTGGTAAATGAAAATACGTATTTGATGGGTGAGAAAATGATAGTGTAACCGTTAAAGAGATAGTCACAATGGAGTATTGAGGTTTATTGCGTTCTTAAAACGTGAAATATTTAATGAAGGTGAGGTAAACCAGAAGTAGAAAATCGTGTGTATATGAAGGAGACGTGATTGTCAAATAATATACTTGTAAGACGTGAGGAATGTAATCGATCCTTCCAACTTGAAATGCTGGCTTTGTGCCAAAATTTGAAACTATTATAATCATAATTGATATTTATATTATCACTGTTTAAGGCGGTGGAGCTGGCAGAATCGTTTGAACTCCGGGCAAGTTGCTTACAGAATTTCGTCCGTTTTTTACGTTCTGAGTTCAAATTCCACTGGGATTGACTTTGCTTCTCATCCTTTCGGGGGGAATAAAATAAGAGCTAGTTCAGTATTGTGTCCATGTAATCGACTAATTCCCTCCTCCACAAGAATATTTAAAGCCTTCTACCAAACTTTGAAACCAATTTTATCACTATTATTATTACCATTATAATTATGACAACTATTATAAATAACTATTATTAATATTGTAATTGTGTGCGGCGAGTTCCCAGAATCGTTAGGACGCTGGACGAGATGCTCAACGCCATGTCCTGAGTTAAAATTCCGCCGAGATCGACTTTGCTTTTCAGGGTCGATTAAATAAGCACCAGTTACGCACCCGGGTCGGTGTAATCGTCTTAATCCTTCTATCTCAAATTTGGGGCCTTGTGCTTCCATTAGAGAGGATTATTAATATTGTAATTATTATTATTACCTCGCTTAAAACCATTGCCTTTACTATCGTTATGATTTCGTTGTTGTTCTTTTTTTATACGGATCACCCCCCCACCCCACCCCGATGCATCAAGAAACAGCAACTTAGATGTCTTAGTGTGGTTGTGTTTAATAACTAGCAACGATTTATTTCTGGGAAGGAGAAAGATACTCAGTGTGAAAATTTGCTTAAAAAGGTTGTAATATTCGTGATTTTAAAATATTTGAAAGATTCGTATATTCTCAAGTTCACATTGCTTTCCTTAGGATCTGCGCTATTCAAATGACAACAATCTTTTTGTGATTCTAATGCATTTCTGTTTTCTGATATTTATTCATAAGTGAGCCATTTGATATATTCCCTACAGTTCCGATGGCTACATCTACAAATGTTGTTCTTAAATGCTTCATTTCAGATACATCTATTACAGAGTCCTTTTATTTACTTTTAAAACATTTTCTCGGAAGTGTTGCAACCCGTTGTTATTGATATTACTTTGAGTTAATATATTATCTCACTGATTTTTTTTTCGCATTGTCCTGTGGTCTAAATAGCTCGATCGCTTTCAATGCTAAATACACGAAAACCGGTGTCGTCTTTATTTTCGACTACTTGGTCAGGCAATATATTTCCTCCTGTTCTTCTCATATGGACGGTCATACCTGCCCTATGTAGTCCAATGCAAATATTAACCAAGACTATCACGGTTATTGGTATATTCAGTTGAAGCTAGCGTATAGCAACCCGGGCTAGGGTGGTCAATCCTTTCTCTGGTTTTACAAATGCGACTAGAAAGATCAACGCAAGTTGTAAGAATGTTGGCTTCGTAATTTCTTTTAGAAGCACTGATCCTGAGCTGCGTTATTGAAGCCCTATATCTCAGATTTAAGTCCAGGTGCAGAGAGTCACTGTTAAATCATATTTCTATCAAAACCAGAACTGCGAACCATTCTAGGGTATTCAGTATGTTTGTGTTATTTGGTATTCGAACAGATTGATTTCCAAAGTGTTTGCACTCCCCACACGCTGGATGTGGTTTTAAGTTAGATTAGTTTTCACAATTTTGCAATAGGAGTTTTTAGTTTTTGCCGAACATCGATATATTTGCAGCGTTAGGCGAGATCATTTACTTGAGTCTTACGATTACTTTATCGATTTCACTTCTCCTTTCTCTGCCATATTTACTTTTCACCTTCTTAGCTTTTGGTTCATTAACATCTTCTGTGCTTTTGATATTCTTGAATATTTGAATATCAGACCTAAGTACATTAATTTTATTTCTAATTCTCTCTTATCATGTTGGTTTCTTGTTTATATGTTGAGACATTCTCTTTACTTGAATACTACACAACGTATTGGTTACTGAAACCGTAACATACATTATTCAGTGAGGTAAGATTTACTTCATTTTTATTCCAGATAGATATTATAATTGCATTTACTTTACCTATTATTCTAAGATTTCATTTTGAATTTCGAATCTTTTGAAGACCACTGCGATTTTCCGGTTTGGCCGGTTTGACCACTCTAATAGAATTTTAGTCGTCATATTTTCAAATTCCGTATCTGTGTTTCCACTTCGATTGTATCGATCACATTTACTTTAGTGGCAGTGACTATTTTTCTGAAATAGCTCGGTTTGGGTATTTCTTGTATCAGGTTTTATTCTATATTTGAAGAAGATGTGGCATCATTATTTGCATTCTCATGGAAATGACTATTGATCTGAACATATATTTGAATCTGTTGGATATCCATGTCAGTCAATGGCATAGTTTTAATGATATTCCTGAAAACTTTAGCGAATTTATTGTTATCTATGTATGGCCTATTGGTAGGCATTGTCTTCTTCCTGTTTAAGCATGTTTGTACGATGGAAACTCGATTGTAGTATCATAAGCCTCTAGAACACTCTCGTGCTTTTTCTACTGTCCATTGTTGTCTTGTTTTAGCTTTATCAGATGAAGGTGTTGTCCATAAAAGTTACAAGCACTGCGGAAGTGAGTCATCTTCATAAAATATTACATTACTTCACATTGAGTATTGTTTATATTTTCCTTTACACAAAATTTTCACATGTTTCTTGACGTGTATCGATTCGTGGGTTCAGCGTCCATGACATATTTTTCAGGGTCTCTAGAGCTGATGGGAAGAAGAGAGACATTCCTGTTCAAGATTGACCTCCACTAAAGGCACTAAATGACCAGGCAGGAACTAACACCCAGGACAATCTCACACACAAACATGAATATATACATACAAATACACACTCTACGTACAAACAGATGCACACACGTACACATTCATGCGTGCGATTATAATACTTAAATACGAATCTATATGTATATATATATATATGTATGTATGTATATGTACATTTATATGTAAATATATATA
>NC_068995.1:53885268-53887083 GCF_001194135.2 Octopus bimaculoides | reverse complement strand
TACGAATCTATATGTATATATATATATATGGGGGGAGGTATGTATATATGCATGCATATGTATGTGTGTATTTGTATGAAGGAGAAAAATAGAGAAAGTGAGTTCAAGAATTTGTGTGTGCCAGTTGATAACTTTTCATATATTACACGCTTTTCTTTTGTTGTTGAGTGTTTTGTTGTCGTGGTTGTTGTAGTAACTGTGGTCGCTGCAGCTGCTTCCACTGAGCTTGTGATAGTGATTTAGCTTCTGCATGTTTTTACTTTGGCATATTGCCAGTGGTTTAACTTTGAAAAGGTTCGTGTGAAGCATGACCAGATTTAGCGCGCATCAGCCTTTCAAAGGATCTACGACCGCAGCCGTGAAATATCAATGCTAATACAAACACACAGAACACGCATTGTCAGTTCAACATATCAAAAACTTTTCTTATTCCTAATTTTATATCTTTTTTTATCCACCACATGCATTTTTTGTTTGTTTAATTCTTTTTTTATTTTATTTTGTATGAAGATTTCTATATTTTATTGTTTGGTCCACGTCATGCTTTACTTGTTACTGAATCAATCTTGCATAATTCAATATTGACAAAGACTCAGCATCGGAACTAAATTATATCCATAAAAAGAATAACTGAGAAAATTATACTAAAAAAAATATATAAAAATTTATCACCAACACGTTACGTAGATTTACATGTATTTTGTTACTTTCTATTAAGTTTTGTTTTCTTCATTATATACACCTGTATACAAGTATATATTCACATGAATATATATATGTATCATATAGATTTTTGTATATTATGTGTATATGTGTGTATATATATGTATATTTATATATATACATATATATCTATGTGTGCGTGCGTTCGCATGTATTCATGTGATTTTGTTTGCGTAGGTGTGTTAAAACGTGTGCCTGAGTATACCTATGTATCTTCATAAATGTTTGAGCCTATTATATGTGTGTGATTACATAATTCAATCGTTGAGGTGTTAGGTTCTCTAATGTTTGTTTGTGATTGAATATCTATAATGCATTAATATTCATAGCGACTAGAAAGAAAGAAGAAAAGGGGACAAATAACCTTACATTCTATTCTATATACGTGTGTATATATATATATATATATATATATATATATATATATATACGCTTACATTATTATATTGGAAATTATTTGTAGTTTTGCAAATTATTCATTCTATATGGTGATACAATTCTATCGTGGCATATTCCTTTTGTTCGGCGATATCACTACTACAATATAGCCGCATATCAGTTAATGAAGCTGTGATGTTACAGCTACATATATTATGCACCAGATATGATGTAGAGCGATAGCTGCTGCAGTGTGACGGCACCCCGTCACTTAATGTTTACTGAAAACTTTTTTTTCCAGCGATCTTCATTTTATCTAGCTACCATATATAAGGTGATTTGCAAGTGAGTATTATTGTGTGAATGTATAGGCACAACAATATATATGGATATATATGTGCCTGTATATATATCTATACGTATATACATGTATATATATGTATGGATGGGTAAATGGATGGATGGATGGATTACGTAAGCATGTACGTACGTACGTATGTATGTGTGCATTCATGTGTATGTATGCATGTATGTATATATAATGAATGTAGGTAGTTGCACATATATAGATATACAGCATTAGGTATGTAGTGAGATTGAGATGTAGAGAGATAGAGGGGGATAAATGGGTGTTTTATGTAGATAAAGAAAACTCCATATTGCATGAATGAAGGTTTTATACCTGTATATCCTCCAATATTTTATGAAATTGTT
>NC_068995.1:53883207-53885258 GCF_001194135.2 Octopus bimaculoides | reverse complement strand
ATCTATACGTATATACATGTATATATATGTATATGTTGCGTTTTTTTTTTTTTAATCATTCTAAAACTTGATTCTTGTCACATTTTTCTAGTCTGTTTTGCCATGTTATTTGGATAATCTTTTATAGTTATTCCTACGACGTGACTTAATCATTGAAAGTTTCATTGCATCGTCAAATTTACTTTGAAGCAGTTCATGAATGTATACTGTTTGACATTCTTCTTTTCACTTTGATTCAAACATGCCACTGGTTCTGAATAACCTTTTGTTTACAGTAAAAGCAATGATCCTCTGTGCACTGGACTCGTGTATACATAAGATTTCGCTCCATTTCGTATCGAAAAGCAAAGACGGTTTTGAAACTGTATTTCAATAAAATTGTTGAAATTCAGTTTGTTGCCAATTCTCTCTTTCCTTCTTAAACACAGAACATTTTCTTTCTTTTTTTCCCCACTTTCGATTCTAATCTCATATGCAGTGTGGAAATATTTGTGTTACATGTTAGTTTTCTAAATTGAATATATTTCTAGCAGCATTCACAGAAGCCTCGTATTATTTCCTATTTCATATATTCTTGATACTTCCTGTTTAATAGTTCGCATTATTCAGTATTTCCTATTTTTTTCAGTTTACAAAATGGCTCCGGATTGCTTTATTATTTTAATCTTATTTTAAATTACTTTATGTAATATTCTGTATAATCTGCGGCCATCATTTCGCTTGATTTAAAACCAAACTTTACGTTTTAAGTAATTCATAAATTGTTATTTTTTAACCCTACTTCAACTTCTGTTTAAAGAACACTATACAGCTGGAGATTGAACGAACAGATAAAATGTGTCAAGTTATCTTTAAGTTTTTTTTTTTTGTTTTTTATTTGGTATCATGTTCCATTCAAGTGTCCAGATAAAAGTGGGTTCTTTGGTAGTCCTCGAAGTAATTTGTCAAGATATCATTTGAAGTTGATTGGATGTTCTTGTTTCATTTGTTTTGGGATAATATTAAATGGAGCAGGGCCCATTTGAGGTATAACCGATAGTGAGAGGATAATCTAATGTTATTAGTTCATAATCCTTTCAGACATATCATATTGATAGTCCTCCTTTTAGAAGATTGTAAGCTTCTAGCAGGGTCTCCGATGCTAGATAGATCAAACGATAGTTGAATGTAGAATATAGGGAATAAAAGACATCGATTGCCTATACTCTATCAAGTGTGAAGTGGTTAAATGAGTATCTAAAGATACATTATTCATAATTATCTTCCTCTTCTAAGTGGGTTAATTGTGATACCATAGAAATTTGAGGATAGATAGAGGGATAAATAGATTGATACACACATACATATAGATAAAAACACACATGCATATATATATGGGGATACATACATATAAAAACATACATACTGTTGACCAGCGGACAGCATCGTGAACATAAAGTTTGTATTGTAAGCGCTCTAAGCACATTTAAAAGAATTGCCATCATAAATTGTAATTTCTCATTGCACTACTCCCAAAGCAAACAACTGAAGATTGAACAGATGAAATGTGTGAAGTCCTTTTTAAATCATGTTTTTTGGCATCATGGCCAATTCAAGTATTCAGGTAAATGTAGCCTGTTTCGTGGTCTTTGAAGTAATTTATCAAAATATCATTTCAAATTGTTTGGATGTTTTTCTTCTTTCATTTGCAATGGAATAATCTTAAATGGAGCAGAACCTGAGGTCTGTAGGTGGTAGGGATTTTGGAAGGGGGACTAAACATCGGATGAATTCTGAATTTGTTGTTACGGTTGTCTGGACAATACCGGTGGTATTGTCTCAACATTGTGCAAATGATGTATCGCTCAGGGTGGCGTTAGATCGAATTGAATCATACATACATAACATATATCATTTGATTTACTTCCTCCGTCACTTGACAATATATAATGATTGAAACATAGAGTTTGAGTTTGTGAAGTTTTAGTAAACAGCAAACTTTAACATACATACATACATGCATATATACAGATACATATACATATACATACATACATACAGATCGGAAGAGC
>NC_068995.1:53882333-53883076 GCF_001194135.2 Octopus bimaculoides | reverse complement strand
TATATATATATATATATATATATATATATATATCAATGAGACAGAATTCTTAGTGTTGAGCTTTTTAAAATTCTTTGCTTCACTTTTTAACGGTCATCTACACCTGGGCAATGTGTAAGATTTTTTGTTATCGTAGTAAGGAAGAACAAAATAAGATGCTGTCAAGCAAATGTCTATATTACTTTGATATCTCTTTGTAGCTACAAATATATGTGTGTGTGTGTATATGTATGTACGTATATATGTATGTATATCTATGCGCTTGTGTGTGCGTATGTGTGTATGTTTTTGAATAATATTGCAGAGTGTCGGCCAGACGTACGACAATGAATTAAATTTTCAAGTGTTGTACTTATTAATAACAGGAGAAAGATATTGCATTGTACAGGTGGAATTGCCATCAATTTCGCCAGTGTCAATACCAAAAGCTATTTCGCAGCTTGGAATAAGTAATAGAATAAATCTCAAAATGTCTGTCTGAC
Source organism: Octopus bimaculoides (assembly GCF_001194135.2). Lineage (NCBI taxonomy): Eukaryota > Metazoa > Mollusca > Cephalopoda > Octopoda > Octopodidae > Octopus > Octopus bimaculoides. The sequence continues at coordinate 53,882,594 of NC_068995.1, read as the reverse complement.
GAAATCTATTGGGTATTTGTGTTCAGCTCGTAGGCAGCTGTAGGCTGTGCATGGCGGGGGCTTAGTCGTGGTACCTTATCATCCTTGTTATTCTTTTCTCCTTCTTTATATCATTATTAGTATTATTAGTACATACTGATCATGTATACATACACACACACACACACACACACACATATATCTATGTATGTGTATATATATGTTTATATGCACACACAGAGAAACACACACATATATATATACGTATATATATATATATAT
>NC_068995.1:53880661-53882128 GCF_001194135.2 Octopus bimaculoides | reverse complement strand
TAGAGAGAGAGAGAGAGAGAGAGACAGAGACAGAGACAGAGACAGAGAGAGACAGAGAGAGACAGAGAGAGACAGAGAGAGGGGCAGACATATAGACACGGAGACAGACTGGCTGACAGTCATATAGATAGATACGTAAAGAAAGATACACTTATACAATGACAGATATATCTGCGTGTGTAAACGTGTGTACGAGTTTTCGTGTGTTCATGTGTTTCTTTATGTGCGTGTACCGGTACACATTTATTGATTGTCAATGTGCGATGTTCGTGAATGCTGGTTGGTCATCTATATGTATAGTTCTTGCACAGACATTTCATTTACATATTGACCAATGAATCTCATCATGTAATTATTGACAACGTAACAAGTCGGATATACTTTCCTAATGTCTGGTCTCGTGGGGGGGAGGTCTGCGAATGCCATTCACAAAGACCCATTCTCCATACTAAACCAATAAGTAAAACCTATCAACCGCAACCTCGGACACTCAAAGAGACACCTTTATCTTTTACTTGCGCCAGACATTAGAATGCGGCCATGCTGGGGCATACACTTCAAGAGATTTCAGGGATTTCATATTTCTATTCTTTGCGTGTTTATGAATGTGCACGTGTGTGTATATATGTCTGTATGGAGAGAGGAGAGAGAAAAAGAGATCTATTAAAATCAAAGTCTGAATAAATCTAATGTTTTCCTATCTTGAAGAATTTGCTTCAAAAGGAATACTCGATCATCCAACTAAACCATGGGACATATCTACAGTCCTGTCCCACTTTACTCTGTATCGAGCCAGCTACTTCGTGGAACGAGGCATGTCGATTACATGCACCCCAGTGCTCAACTGCTTGTTATTTTATCGCCCCCGACAATGATGAAAGGGAAATTCGATCCTGGAGGCGTTTGAACTCAGAATGCAACGTCGATGAAAAACGGTGAAACATTTTGTCCGCTGCCATAACGATTCTGCAGGCTCGCCGCCTTCGAGCTATTTAATATTCAATGTCTTTTTACTTCGACAAAATGTTTTAGCCCGAGACGTTAGACACGTATTCCTAAACGGCATCAAATATATTCTACTATTTAAAATATTTGTACATTTTTTGGACACCACATCGCTACGCACCTTGGAAAACAATTTCGCTATCGGATATTTCTCTTGTACTTCATAAAGAAGCTTTTTCGCTCACAGCTTGTTTTCTATTTTGAGAAAATTTGTTAGCAATTTTTTCGATTATTATTAGCTTTATAGAATTTTATTGATATTTGCAGAATATTTTCTGAGTTATATTTAACTTATGCTATTTAGTTTTATTTAGATTTTGCCAATCTTAAAGAGTTATTTTCTATCTTCTGCTCGTTTCACTCATTGGACAGCTACCGTGCGATGGCGCTGCCTACAAGGGTTTATGTTGAGCATAGAGCCTATATATATATATATATATATATATATATATATATATATAT
>NC_068995.1:53874999-53880199 GCF_001194135.2 Octopus bimaculoides | reverse complement strand
TATATATATATAAAGACACATAGATAGATAGATAGATAGATAGATATTATGCATACATTCGCACATGTACACATATTTTGCTTGTGTGCATGGATATATATATAATATTTGTATGTATAATATATTATATGTATTACATATTCGCATATAAAGGTATATTGGATATTATAAGTTTATAAGTGTGTATATGTATGTACGTGTGCATGTGTGCATTTATGTGTGTGTGTGTGTATGTATGTATGTATGTATGTATGTATGTATGTATGCATGTATGTATGTAGATTGGGCGAGATGTATTCAGTATCTTACTCCTCTTCCCCACATACGTCCTGCAAAATATATTAGAATGTATACATACGTGAACATGTCTATATATGATAGTTGTTGAGATTATATGAATAACTGTATTATATTCTGTATGTATTTCAATGGGTGTAACATCAATACTGATGATATGTTTCCTCGCGAATCAATGTTTTTGCATTGTTATTTGCTTATTGTAGGCAGATTTTTTTTATTCTTTATATTCTATTTCCCATTTGCTTCATTTGAAGACAATACAATACGAAATAGAATTTGTAGCGAATAAATGTCGACTATATATCATTAGCGCTGCTTTAAAAATATATAGAAAGTCTTGATAGAACGTCAAAAATATAAAATATCTAAAATGTGTATGGATTTTATTCGAACGTAGAAATAGAATAAAAAAGAAATCTTTATCAGGGAAATCATGCGACCATCGATCATAACACATATAAGAATAATGTAAACTATAAGAATAATGGGAAAATAAACTATAATTAACAGTATATTTCTGGGTCCATTTCCTCTTTCTAATAGAACACTCAGTCTATCCCTATGTAATTTTATTTATTTTATGAAGATTTCTAACAGTTACTTATATATTCGTTAACACATTTTGAATATTTTATTTCTATTCTTTAAGTCTAGACTGTTTTATTTTCTTCTAATGAAGAATCTATATATGACTATCTATTTAACTATCTATCTCTTATTAGAGAAGTGTGTAAGCAGAGAAATAGATAGATAGATAGATAGATAGATAGATAGATAGATAGATAGATAGATAGATAGATAGATAGATAGATAGATGCAAGCATACATACATGCATACATATATACATAAATAGATTGATACGAGAATCAGAATTCATGGCTGATAAAGATGTTTCAATTCTTAATGTCTCAGTCGATCAATATATAAATATATATTGGAAGGAAATGTTCATGACAGTATGCAGCAAAATCACTGACGGGCAATTTTTTAGCTTGCAGAACGGGGAAAAAAATATGGTCCCACCGGCCTCCATATTTCCTATCTCTTTATTTAATGGCTAAGATATATTTCATGAATGCCAGCGTTTTTCTGGATTCTCAGTGACATGATGAATGATTTGCTTATGCATATATTTTAGTATTCATACTCGCGTTAATGTGTGTATGTATATATATATATATATATATATATATATATATATATATATATATTCACTGTCGTTTTAGTTTATACGTCTGGCAGAGACTTCCGTGCCATATATACTACAGAAGGACAGAATAGACTAAATAGGCCAAAAGGAGACACATTACATAGAGTGTCACTGATGAGGTCACAGAATGTGTGACGAAAGTCTCTGAAAATCGAATTGTGTATTGTTTAACTGGCAAACAAAGAAAAGAAATGACCATCCCCAAGTATTACAATATCTGTTCCAACACACTTTTTCGCATCAAGAAACTAACAATGCAAATACATGAACGTGTATGGATGTGTGTGTGTGTGTGTGTGTGGATACGTTCATGTATTATATATATAGATATACATATATATGTGTCTGTGTGTGTGTGTGTGTGCGTGTTTGTGTGTGTGTATGTCTATGTATACATACATATATACACCTATTATTATTATTATTTTATTTATTTACTTATAAGTATTTAAATTATTGGAATTCCTCTAAACTATATTTCTTGTCCTTTGCATGTATAACGTTTTGTAAAGGAAATATCTTACGGTCATCAGTTCAGTGGGGTTTTTTTCAATTATTTACGCTGTTGATCGAAACAGCTGGTAAGTCTATTTTGAATGTAAAGTTCACGAAGCATAAGAAAGTAATCGTGCTTAGATGTCCTATTTCTTTTCTTTTCAATAAACATATACCAATGTTTTGTTTTTCAGTTTTTTATACGTGTTCATACCAATTCACGACCCTAATTGTTTTCATAGCTATAACTTACATGATTTTATATAATTTAGATTTGTAGATATGTTAAGACGTTTTTATACTATATCCTTTTGATCAATGAATTTTTCTAGATTAACAGATAATCGATAAATTACCTTATTTATCTTGAGACAATTTATATCTTAACCTCTTGCTATCCATGTGTAAATTTTCTTACTTAGGTCACCATGATATTGAAAGTATAATATTACAAATACGAACAATTGTTGCTTTGGGAATGTCTTCTATATTCAGGGGGGTGTAACTCTACCGAAAGTATTACCGTAGTCCACTTGTGTTCCTATTAATTCATTTCTTCTCTTCTCCAATATTACTTTGCTATCGATAGATTTATCCTTAGATCCATACCGTTTTAAATGATTTTGCTTCCTCGTTTTGTAAGAATTATGAAGTCTTCAGATGTTCGTGGAAGCTAACAGATTGGATTTCAATGGTTCGTATTAATATCTTTGATGTTCACGCGATAGTTCCATATTATTCTAGCTGAGGCTGAAATATCTAGCAGCCGTTGTAACCAAACGTTCCTCAAGTCATAGCCAAGGCTCATGATTCAAAAAGAAACATTTCGACTGTGTAGTCGCAGCTGGAACCCAACTTAAAATAATACTGGTCAATCGGGTTTTGACCTATAGCTAAAAATAAAACAACAGAAACAAAACATCAATAGTGGAATTCATATCTTTAGGGACAACAGTTGTTCTTTCTCCACCACTCCAAGTTATTATCTCCATAGTTTCGTCCGAATGCAATTGAAGGCCTTCAACGGGAGTTTATGTATATTTGGAAAGTATTTCAGCCAAAAGTCAGATACACTCTCAGTAACAGGTGTTGTGATTGATTGTTTGCCAAACAATTTGAACGCACGCACGCTGAATACACGCACGCATGCATGCACACAGCTACGCACGCGCGCGCGGGCACACATATATTTACATATATATATACATATACACACAAACACATATACAGTTCTATATTTAAAAGATGAGCAATTATGTTCATTATTTACATTATTTACATTTGACGGATATACACATATATATATGTATATATTTATATATGTATATATATGTATATATATATATATGTATATATATATATATATATATATATATATATATATATATATATATATATATATATATATATATATATGTGTGTGTGTGTGTGTGTGTGTGTGTATGTGTGTGTGTGTGTGTGTGTATAGTGTACGGAGGTCAGTAACTGGTTGATACATTTCATCATAGCTGCTTGGTCTTTTAGTTTTTCATTTGAGTCCCCTTTGTAGACGATGCTTCGTTTTTGTTCTCTGACAGCTTTCCGCCATATATTTCTCCAATATTTCTTTGTCACATTGCTTAGCAATTTTACCATCTCTCTATATATTATCTTTGTTTATCGTTCTGGGGTTTCTCTCAAACAGTCCAGAAGCATTTATTTCTCTTCAAATCGCTTAATATATAGTCTTTACTAAGATTTCTCATATTAATCGCTCTCATATTACTCTGGTTTCATCCTTCCTCTTGATGTTACTTTTTCTAAATAGATTTGTGATTTCTACCTTTAATATTGAGGAATTCTTTGTTTATATCACTCAGTATTTTTCCCCTATTAATCTTGTTTCTGTGTATTTATCTATTTATTTATCTATTCACCCATTTATTTATCTTTCTCTCTCTCATTTTATTCTTTGCCTTTTTCTCCTTTGACATTCTTCGGTGTTTCTGCTTGTGTGTGAGTATGCGTGGCGGGAACTTATATAAATCCACATGAATATGTCGAATTGTATTCTGACATAATGACATCAGATTTATGTATTAGTTGGGAAAGGAAGTTCTGCCACATTTCAAGAGAAATAAACAAGTTCTTATTTGGTATGAATTTATCTATTTCATCAATAAAATATTTCCCCTCATTATTAATAAAATAATCTCATCTGTTCAGCACGTCTTTCGGCTTCTCGTCTCTTCAGAGACCATACAGTCCTGAGTAAAGCAAGGACGAAGACTAACCGCTTGTTACCTGGTGTTGTCAGGCTTTCACCGCTTTCTAGCGTTAGGACAATGGGATCGGTCGAAGTTCCATTCTAGCAATTTGCAGAGGGTTTTTAAAGAGCGATGGAGTTTATGGCAAACACAGAATGTCGACAAGAATAAAATTTCAAAAATATTTCGGACAAATTTCGGATATCTTGTAGTAGTCCCTTACCTGGTAGCAAGGAATAAAATACAACCATCTATTTAGAAAATTCTCATTTTTATTCGGTGACCTCTGGTGATGCGGTCTTTTTGTGCTTTGCGCATTTTCTTTTTGTAATTGGTATACGTAAAATTTTATGTAAAAATGTTGCTACTTAACATCATACTGAGTGACAGAGTTCTCATTTCTATTTTTGGTTAGTATTTTGTTGTCTTGAGATGTGAATTTCTCTGACGGTGATTTGACTTTTAGTGTTTTTAAAAGTACTGGCTAATCGGCCATTAGTTCGAACATTTAGAATACATAAAAACTATCAGATAAAAATCAATAATGTTAACTAATGAGTTAATGTATTGCTTATACAGGTAGCCTTTAACATTATCATTAGTTGTTTTCGGTTGTCTTCATTGTCATTTCACCAATGTTAATGGATACTTTTGTAGCAGTAAAATACCAATTTTTACATTTATCATCTTCAACTCTTTGTTCTCGGTCCTTTTCCGTTTGAGTTCGATGCTACACTGATAATCTCCGTAGCTAATCTTTGTTCACACGGATTATTACAAGGGCAGGTGGTTAAGTGGTGAAATAAGAAAACGTTTGAGTGAATTCATGGAGTCACGTTTCAAGTTCAAATATCACGAGTACAAACCGTGTGCATGTACAGTGATCACTCTCTCTCTCTCTCTCTCTCTCTCTCTCTCTCTCTCTCTCTCTCTCTCTCTCTCTCTCTC
>NC_068995.1:53869776-53872898 GCF_001194135.2 Octopus bimaculoides | reverse complement strand
ATATATATATATATATATATATACGACGGGCTTCTTTCAGTTTCCGTCTACCAAATCCACTCACAAGGCTTTGGTCAGCCCGAGGCTATAGTAGAAGACACTAGCGCAAGGTGCCATGCAGTGGGACTGAACCCGGGACCCCGTGGTTTGTAAGCAAGCCATTTACTACACAGCCACGCCTGCGCCTACATATATTATAGATACATACATACATACATGCATACATACTCACATACTTACATACATACACAGGTATATGAATACAGATATAGATGCAGATATCGATATTCGAAAATGAATAGAACTACGCCATTGGAAATGATAGAGTGGTCAATCACCTAATTGTACTGCTTTCATAGTTTCAGATTGATGTATCTTCTTTAATTATCACACCTTTTCTGTATTAATATGGTCAAAATTAAACGAAATAAGAGTATTTTTAACACTGTTGCGTAACTCGAAGCATTTTTTTTTCTTTCAGATTTTGCCTTGTGCAACATCGCTAATAAAATCCTTTATCACACTGGCTTTTCTCTCTCGGCTGTCAGTTGAATGCAGCAAGTCCAAGTGTGCAACTACAAAGTTTTTATCTACTTTTTATGGAGGGAATATAAAGTCAACTTAGTAAGTGTGAAGTCTCAACTATCGCAACTATCTAAATGACGTATTTACGTTTTTGGATATATGCACGTGATATATGTGCATATACAAACACACGCATTTATGTACATACATAAGTATATATAAAAATATACATACATATACATATACATAAGTATATATATATATATATATATATATATATATATGTGTGTGTGTGTGTGTGTGTGTGTGTGTGTGTGTGTGTGTGTGTGTGTGTGTGTGTGTGTATGTGTGCGTGTATATATATATATTTATATACACTTATATATATACATATATAAGTGTATATATGTTGCATCTTTCAATGTGTGGGTGAGCACGACTAAGTGTATTTTTACGTATGCATGTACCTGTGCGTGCTTGTGTATATACGCATATATATGTGTGATTGTGTTTGCGTGTCTAAGAGTGGATGTAAATTTATGTTTCACTCTACTTCGCTATATGCGTAGATGCGAATGTATTCGTTCGATTGTACGTATGGGTGTATGTCTAAGAAATCTTCTTCACACCGGCAGTGTTCACGTAATAAGTGCTTAAACTGACACCGATCAATTACTCTGTTAGAATATAGAGATCCCATCGTAAAACTAACATCATCCGACTATAATGACTAGCAACGCATGGCATCTATGTGTCTCCCTAGAGTAAGAAATATACTTTCTCTATCTCATTTTCTAGAATAGCAGTTTTCAGAAAGATGATATCAGAGTCGTTATAATCAGATTTCAGTACTGACAGAGGTGGTTATATAGCAACCCAGTTCAAGTTTCTAGTAGTATGTGTCCATGGCAAATATATTAGTTACCAACAGTTCAGAACATCTAAATGAAAATATTAGTTTTGAGATTGTTATGGCTGTTGTTAGTATTTAGCAATAGATCAACGTTTATGAAACGGTTCTATTGCTACGGTTGTTGTTCTCTTCTGCACTTAGTCAGTTCTTATTTGAAATGGTATATGTTTTCCACACAACCTATTGTGATCTACTATCTTCTCTTTTCCACATTCAAGAATGTGTTTATCTATTTTTACACGACCCAAATCGTCTGTCAACATTTTAAAACAATATGGTGTTTTTTCAGAGATATCGGTGTTATAATCCTAAGAGTCTATGGAGTTTCCTCCTCAACGCTAGCGGCTGGAGTAGCATGTTATATATATATATATATATATATATATATATATATGCGTGTGTGTACAAGTTTATGCGTATGAAGGTATACATGAGTACAATATTATATAAATATATATATATATATATATATATATATATAGAGAGAGAGAGAGAGAGAGAGAGAGATAGAGATACATATACACGCATATATATATATGTGTGTATATGTATGTATGTATGTGTGTATGTTTGCATGCATGTGTGTATGGCCATTAATATATTGGGTTGGCAACTAAGTTCTTGCAGTTATTTTAAATCTTGGAATTAATTGCGTTTTTAAATTTTGGAATCTATTATTTTCGAGAATTCTATTTTCGAATCATTTTGGAGTTGTTTTTTTTTTTCTTTTTTTTTTTTTTTTTTTTTTTTTTTTTTTTTTGGTCTTGAATGCAAATACATATATCCTTTTTCCAATGACGAAAAGTCACTGATCACGAAAAAGTGTAAACAAGCAATAATAAATCTCTCAGCGAGGTATAAGCACTTCACATCGACAACCGGTGATTGCCACACGCTGATGACGGGTCAATACCCAGAAGCCCAGGTCCGTGAGTATTGTGGATAGCAACGTATAGTTTTTTTCCATGGTCTACCTTAGTGCCTGGACAATTTTTTTGACTCGTTTTATTCCATAAGCAATTAAGAGTGGTGAATAATTTCAGTCAGGAGGCGTATTTTCAACTTATTGAAGTTGTATTTGACGGATGTTTTCATCGTATACAATGGAGCAGATATTTTTGGCGAGGTTATAAGGGACATTTACTTTTGTGTATCTCAGACGATACGAATTGAAAAGATTTGGAGTCCATAGGTTCATAGAAAATGTTAGTCTTTATTTAATTATTGACTTTATTTGGATAGCTAAAAATGGAAGTTAATCTTGGCTATATTCTCACAGAACTGTATAGCATTGTTAATTTCATTGAGTAATATTTTGAATTCGTGTAGTTTCTCTAAGACTTCGTTTCATAGAATGAAGCAATTGTCGAGATACTATTTTCAATTATTATGAATATATTTAAAGCAATATTCACACTTTTGAAAATGATTTTCGTACATCGTAATCTCGAGGATGCCTAAAAAGTTAGTGAGGCGTTGTGTTTCACATGTTGGAACTGCTAACATATTTTTTATGCCAAAGAAGACTAGAGCTACATTTCAAGTCGGTGATACAGTCGTACTCTTTGTCGGTGAGTTATATATATATTATGTGTGTGTAGTCATATATATGTGTGTGTGAATGTATATATATATATATATACATATATATATATATATATATATATATATATATATATATATA
>NC_068995.1:53866791-53868845 GCF_001194135.2 Octopus bimaculoides | reverse complement strand
TATATATATATGTATGTATGTATGTATGTATATATAAGGCTAGCTGAGTTAAAGTTTAGAATAACAAAACCTATTACATCCCAACAAACAGATAACAACATCTTACGTGAAGGAAGACCTTCTTTAGCCCGGGGTGCTGGTATTTCTCCTTTCCCTATATCACTGTCTCAGGTGCTAGATATTTCGTCTATAGAAAACATTAATTCGTTGGGATTTTCCGATAAATAATTAGCAATTCGTTAAAACTACGCTCAATAACATATCTGGCAAAGAAAATACGGTGGATAAATTTGAAATACATTTGCATAAAGAATATGTATATATATATATATATAATACATAATATATAATACATATATAACATACTTACACAAGCACATCTTATATATATGCACACACAAACTCACACACATGCACATATCTATATATATTTTATATCTGTGTACTAAATTATATCCGTGCGTGTGTCGTGTGTGTCTGTATGAGCTAGTGTAGCTATATACAATAACTGGGTACGTAAAATATATGTACATTTTCTTAAGTAAAAATATACGCCTGTGTGCAATATTCCCAAAGCAATGCTGATGCATCACTTTTTGCTTACTTGTGTGATTTCGGTTACATTTTTACTTTTATATTCAGTTAGTTTTATTGCAGTAGTTTTGCTTTGTTGAGGTATTTTTTTGCTCTTTTACTTTAATATTACAAGAATTTTTCACCTCGTTGAAGCTACGCTACTAACTCCTCCACAGCTGTGAGTAAGCCAATTGTGATGTACAAGCAGTACAACCCATCTTTAGATCTCATAAGAACATTCGTGTAGTTTTATTTATTTGACGTTACTTGCCAAATCTCACTTTCTTCCTAAGTAAATATATCTGGGCAAAAACTTATGCCTATCAGATTGTGGTCGAATGATTTGAATTTCGTTTAGTAAATCAACCGCAAGTATTTGCTTTTCTTTTCAATTTTTTTTTTCCTTTAGCAGCGTCTTGTTCTTATTCTCTCGTTTCATTTCGTATTTTCCGTGCTTTTCTTTGAATAGTTTTTTTGTTGTAGCTTTAGTTTTAGTGCAAATCTATTGTAGATATAATGTCAAATACACATTGTAATTAGGTATATAAACAAAAGCGGGCAACTCTTTGCACTGCATCCCCGTGTGCGTATGAGAGTGTGAGCGTCTGTCTAAATACACACACATATACATGTATGTATGTATAAATTTATATATATATATATATATATATATATATATATATATATATACATGTAAATGCAACTATGCATAGATGCACATATATAATATATATAGATACAAGCATGCATATATACATACATACACACATATATATACATACATACACACATATATATACACACACACACATATATATATATACGCGTGTGTCTGTGTGTTTGGTGAAATATATGTGTGTATTTAGTAGATTTAATTCTGTCTTTCACTCCCTCCTTATGTGAGCTTATGCAGTGTACATATGTATATATATATGTATGTGCGTCTATTTGTGTATATGTTTTCTTTACATATCTTAAATATATATAAATATATATATATATATATACATATATATATATATATATATATATATATACATATAATATGTAATACACATACTTATACAGATACAGTTATATATTTGCATGTGAATACATATACAAAAGCACATACATAGAGACTCTGAGTGAAATCGCGTGTAGTTGTGTGTTGTTGTGCAAGGCTCGAAACAATCTCTTTGTGTTTGTTATTGTAATTATTTTGTATTTGTTTCTTCGTGTATATTATTAATCGTGCTTTCTCTCAAATAAAACTATACAAGCTTTTTAACTGTCAATTTTTGACAGATTAAGATTACCTTCTGTACAGAGTGTCTATTTATTATGTTTCCGTAATGTAAAATGTCTTAAATCTGTAGCAAAATTGACGAACATAAATAAAATAAGAGCAATATTTTACAATTTTATTAAAACCGCATATCTGCTTGTATGTGCGCCTGCATATATACGTATATTTATATATATATATATATATATAT
>NC_068995.1:53864580-53866549 GCF_001194135.2 Octopus bimaculoides | reverse complement strand
TATATATATATATATATATATATATATATGTTTGTGTATCCACACGCACAAATATATACATATGTGTCATGTTATATGTATTTATATTTTGCGTGTATGTGTGTGTGTGTGCGTGCATGCATGTTTGTGCTTGCATGTCTATGCCTACATCTGTGCGTGTATTTTTCTTCGTTTACCTCCCTCTTGACTTATAATCACTTGGTTGGCTCCATCTTGACTTATAGCCACCAATACCGAAAAGCTCGTGGTTAATAAAATGAATTTTGAAAAAATGATTCGAACAAATTTTCATTGCATTGAAGTAAGATTTGCAGTTTTAGATTTTTGTTAGTTTTATTATGCTGTTGTAGTTACTGTTGAGCTGTTATCGTTGTTGTTCAACTACAAATCAAACTTGATCAAGTGGTCTTTTGATCACAGTCTCCTCGCTCGTGACCTACCAAGGATCATTGTCTAATATCTAGTTTCGTTTAAAGAATGTATTGTGTTTGTAGTTTGAGACAAATTTTACTGCTATTTTTAGTGGGTCGGTCGACCACAGGGGAGCTCCTTCTCTGAGCCAAATTTATAACTACTGTAGTAATTTCTCTGCAGGAGTACTCTGATCAAATCAAAAGTAGATCAACAGGGTGTCCACAATGTCTGGGTACATGGAGTAAATAAAATAATAACATAAACAATTTAAATATAAGAAATAATAATCACTTAAAGTATGTTAATTCCCATGCACCCATACTTTGTGGACACACTGTAGTTATGGCAATCCAATTGTTTGGGGAGCGAAAGAGCAGAAGATCGAGACGGAGCCGTCGGTAGACTAGACGTCGAGTTCGACAGAGTCGAGTCGTCGGAAGTGAGAGTTGAGTAGAGGTCATCAGCACGTGCGATATAACACAATTTGAGAATGGGAACATAGTTACTAGAAAGACGTTTAAATTTCAAGTGTTGGGGTTTAGACGAAATTTATTTTAAAACATTGCTGAGAGTATAGTTCAAATCTTCCGTGATGGAATATGGAAGGCCTCTTGAGACGATCTAAATTAGTCGTGTAAAATGAACCAAAGCTTTAGCGTATTTTTGCTTAGTTTTTGGAGCTCACACAATGATTTTCGGTCAGATATGATCAAGTCGAAAATTCCTATTATATCTTCAGGGGTTTACGGTAACACACAACCATACACACGTATTATGATATCGATTATGCGATGTTGCTGGCAAAGTTGATCTGTACATTAAAGAAATTATGTTTAAGAACCGGTAAGAATTAAAGTTGGTCTGGAATCTATCCATCTATCTATCTATCTATCTATCTATCTATCTATCTATCTATCTATCTATCTATCTATCTACTTACCTATCTATCTATCTAACTATTTATCTATCTATCTATCTATCTATCTATCTTTCTACTTACCTACCTAGCTATCTATTGATCTGTCTGTCTAACTCTCTGTCTATATATCTATCGCACTGTCTCTCTGTCTACCTGTATGTATATGTGTGTGTGTTTGTATGTGCGCCAGTGTATGAGTGTTTGTGTGTCTGTGCGCGAGCGAGATTATATACACTTATGACATTTTCTTAAATATGTAAAAATGAATATATGTGTTGGTCTGTTTATCTATGTACGTATTTAAATAAAGTCAGCTACGTTATAGCATTACTAATCAAAGTTGGTAGATTATATTCCGAGGAAAAGGTGTCTGTAGACGGCAAATAAATTCGGAAAACATCAATTCATATCAATCCATTCCCAACCACGAACATTAATATTGATTATACTTTGTTGTTTTATTGAATTGTTTAAGTAACAGCTTAGCATCCAGTGAATATACACACATATGAATGTATATAGCTTCATACGAAGGTACATACAAATACATATAAAGGAATATAGAAAAAAGACATATATATTTATATGTATATGTGTATGTATGTGTGCATATATATATACATATATATATATATA
>NC_068995.1:53862573-53864172 GCF_001194135.2 Octopus bimaculoides | reverse complement strand
ATATATATATATATATATATATATATATATATATATATATATATAAACATATAAATATATATCATATATATCTATATTATTCACACATACGCTGTATATATATATATATATAAGTATGTATGTACGTACTACGTACGTACGTACATATGTATGTACGTATGTATCACAAATCCTAAAGGGGGAGGAAATACTAATCGAATAACACAATCAATATAAACCTTCACAGTTTCCGACCATTATTAGAACCATAATTTCGATCATCATTTGATGTTGATTCATTGATGTTCGATAACACACATATATTTGTCTTGTATATTATTTTACATGAGACTTCTCCATTGTAGTTATTATATCTGAAGCTGTTCTGCTGCTGTTGCTCTTTTTGTGTTAATACCGTCATTCGCTCCCAGTTCTAATATAATCGAATTGAATAAGGTAAATTATTGGATAACTCTCCCTATGAAAAGTTGAATATATATATTTGTGTGCGTTAGTGAGTGCATATACATATAAATATACACAGGCACAGATATATGCACATAGGAATAATTATATATACCTATATATATTCAAGTATATACATACGTTTATATATATATGTGTGTGTGTGTGTGTGTGTGTGTGTGTGTGTGTGTGTGTGTGTGTGTGTGTGTGTGTGTGTGTGTATGTGTGTGTGTGTGTGTGTGTGTGTGTGTGTGTGTGTGTGTGTTTACATGTGTGTATTGATTTCAAATTTTGATAAAAGGCCAGCAGTCCCAGGCAGAGCATAAGTCGATTACATCGACCTCAGTGATCCACTAGTACTTATTCAATCGACCCCGAAGGGATGAAAGCCAAAAGCGACCTCGGCGGAATTTGAACTCAGATAATAAAAGATGGGTGAAATGCCGCTACGTATCCTGGCGGGTGTTCTAACGACTCAGACATCTCCCCTTATGCATAGGTACAAGGTGTCCACAGTCAGTGTGTGGTGTGTAAATGTATATTTATTTTATTCATGTGTTTTGTGTGTATCACATCCTTCGCACTTAAAGTGCATTGTGTTAGTGAGTGAGTGTGTGAGTGAGTAAATGAGTGAGTGAGTGAGTGAGTGAGTGATTGAGTGAGTGAGTGATTGAGTGAGTGAGTGATTGAGTGAGCGAATGAGTGATGGAGTGAATAAGTGAGTGAGTGAGCGAATGAATGAGTGAGTAAGTAAGCGAGTGAGTGAGTGCGCGAATGAGTGATGGAATGAATAAGTGAGTGACTGAGCGAGCGAGGGAGTGAGTGAGTGTGCGAGCAAGCGAGTGAGTGAGTGAGTGAGTGAGTGAGTGAGTGAGTGAGTGTGTGTATATATGTATATATATGTGTGTGTGTGCGACTGACTGACTAACCGACTGAGCTAAGCTGTACAGAATGTCGTTTCTGTCAGAGTGAATTGCATCATGGTATTGACGATACCAAACACACCTTGCTATACCGTGTAGTCGACAAAATCAAAAAACGAAAACCCGCCCATGCGCGAAATATAACATATACGATGGCAACAATTTACCCATCACACCTTGTATATATGTATGTATGTATGTATGTATTTATGTATATATATATATATATATA
>NC_068995.1:53858060-53861795 GCF_001194135.2 Octopus bimaculoides | reverse complement strand
TTTATCACATTAGCTTCACACTTCACACACGCAATAACGCCTCCTGAGCATCTCTTTCTGTATCTTTCCTCCTCTTTTTCTCTCCCCCTCTCTCTCCTTATCTCTCTCTTTATCTCGTCCTCTTCTTCCGTAATATATATATATATATATATATACATATATATATATATATATGTACCCACACATCAGTGAATCGAATGTTGCCCATAAAAAATTGATACGTGTAGGCAGTGGTATATTTTTGAGAGACAAAGACAAAGAAGTGCATATTAAATACCTACCATGCGATATAGATTTGTGATTTATCAAAATTGCCTCAGCCTGCAGTGAAATTGTGATTAAAAGCAATTGAGAAAAGAGACAGTGACGTGAATTCAGTGACGTGAATTTAGCATATTGACTTACCTTAATAAGTAAAGATCGTTAGAACATCTGTAGACTAGACGATAACTGTAGACACCTGTTTCTGCCCGAGTAGAGGGGTCAAACAAGGACTAAGTCGATTAAATCGACTCCAGTATGTAACTGGTACTCATTTAATCGACCCCGAAAGGATGAAATTCGACCTCGGCGGAATTTGAACTAAGAACGTAAAGACAGACGAAATAAGGTTAAGTATTTGGCCCGGCGTGCTAACGCTTCTGCCAGCTTTCTTTTCTACTTTAGGCACAAGGCCCGAAATTTTGACTGGTACTTAAGATGAAAGGCAAAGTCGACCTTGGCGGAATTTGAACTCAGAACGTGAAGACTGACGAAATAAGGCTAAGCATTTCGTCCGTCGTGCTAAGGTTTCTGCCAGCGCCCGCTTTTCCAAGCTAAGAAATATTGACATCACAATGGATCTTGACAATCACATCCGTCGTACATCAGTTGTATGAGTACAAGTAAACAAACTCTGGCCGAAATCGAACTGCTTTCTCCTCAAAAACCCGTTTTGGGAAATCGTTTGGCCAATAATATACGTTTTTGTTCTTGAAACTTACCTCAAAATAAGCTAATATTAAATTATAAACACGAGAAAATTGTTTACATCCTTACCGTATTTATTCTCGACAACATTGGCAAAATATCAAATAACTCATTTTAAAAACACGATACAGGATCAAAGAATTTTCACACAATATATGGATTAAATAAATAAGGATGTAACCCAGAAAATGCGTATCTATGAATTGAGGATTTTATGCCAACAAGACAAACAGTCGAAAACTCCAAATGTACACTAAAATGTATTTACTGAAAAAGGACTACGTTCTTTTTTTAAAAAGAAAAAAATTTAATGATCTGATATGTTAATATAATACGGTAACAATAAGTTGGAAAACAAATTTTCTCTTTCGCTTTGAACTTAGAAAAACTATTATTGACAAGAATTGCTTTGCTCCATAAAGCATGGGCGTTTGTGTTAACCATTTTATTGATTTGTGGAAGCGTGAATACGATTGATCTATTTCATTTCAAACTATTGTCCCTAATTGACTACATAAAAACGAGATTGAAATAGTTCAATTGTCCGTTGTGATTGGGGAAGGAAGGTCCTTATTCAAATATGTTCAGTGAAATAAAAAAAAAATAAAAAGCCATTCTGATAATTCATCATCTATCGCTAATAATTTTCTCATCAAAATCCTCATCAACGCACCTGATATAATCGCTGACAGCACCACCAACATCAATTCCATTTCTCTATAGAATTTCGACGAACAACAGAAATGGCAACAACGACAGCCCGGCCACAGCCACCACCACCAGATCGTCATCAATGTAATTATTATTATAATCATCGCTATCGCAAATGTCACGGCTTTCGTCACCGTCGTCATCACGAATTCATCATCAGTATCACCAGCATTATCACCATCGTCATCGTCATCGTAATCATCATCACCACCACCATCATCATTTGTAACAGCAGCATCACCGACATCACCAGTAGCAGCACCAATTCTATTGTTGTTTCCTTTTTTGATAATATTTCGTCGCCATTAAATTCGCCAACGACACAACTGCTATCAGCTCCGCCTCCAACACCATTATTGTTATCCTAAGCAGCATTGGTATCATCAACCCCCAATCATTGTCAGCGCCCTCATCTGTATTATTATCAACATAGGAAATTCGTCAAAATCCCCTTCACCACATCTGTTGTTGCCAACGGCGCTACCATTAGCACAAGTTTGATAACGACCGCCATGGCATCACCGTTACTGTCATTAGAACAATCATCACTATCATTTAAATTGTTATCATCACCATCACTGCCACCATAATCATCACCATCGTCGTCCTCATCGTCATCATCATCATCGTCGTCATTGCTATCATCATCATCATCATCACCACCACCATCAGCATCAGCATCATCATCATCATCATCATCATCATCGTCATCATCATCAACATCATCATCATCATCATCATCGTCATCATCATCGTCATCAATACGACCAACACTGTTAATGTCAGCCCCTATTTTCAAAACCTTCGTCTTCACATCATCAATATCGCCAACATTATTATCATTATTGTTTATTATTATTGTTGTTGCTGTTGTTGCTGTCATCAACAACCCTCACCACCACCTGCATACCTTTACCATTATCTTAACTATCAGTGTCGTCGGCATCGTAATCGTCGTCGTCGTCGTCGTCCTCGTCATCACCGTAAAGAACCACCTTGTTTACAATTTACTCATTCCCCACCACCTCCACCTTCACCACCACCACCAACAACAACAACAACAACAACATTGTAATCATCATAATCATCATTATCATCAGCATCACTTTCATTATCAGCATGATCATTATTATCACCGTTATCGGTATAACATCGTCGTAATCATCATCGCCATTACCACCAACACCATCATCACTATCACTATTATCGCCATCATGTTTATGATGATGATGATCATCATCATCATCATCGTCAGTAATAGCAGCAAGAGCAGCGTCATTATCATCATCATCTTCATCATCGTCCTAACCAAAAAAAGGAAAACAACACAAAGCTTTTATTTTCAAAATTATCGTCTCCACAATTGACATCACCAAACACGCCCCCACCATCGGCATAATCATAATCATCATTATTTTTCTTATCGTCAACGTCATTGTCACTTTCAATGACACCATCATCATCAACATCATCATCATCATCATCATCATCATCATCATCATCGTCAACATCATCATCGTCATCATCGTCAGCATTAGTCTTATTTTCCGAAGCCATTAATGTTGCTGAAGCTGGTTTGTTTTGATTATTATTGATGGAGCTGATAGCTTTACCTTTTATACCTCCGGTGACACAATAATATATTTATCTGATCAATTTTAAGCTTTTCTCCAGTTATTATTATTGTTGTTGTTGTTCGCGGTGAGGTAGCTGTCGTTGTTTATATTATTCGCCTTGTTGTTGTTAAGTAATAGAAATGGTGGCAAGAGGGTGGGGTCCGGTGTTAAAGTTGCCTGAGGTAATTTTCTTTTCTTTATTTTATATTATTTTCATTATTTATATTGCTGTAAAGTATCAAATTCTGAATCACACTCGATGTAGAACCAACAAATTTGTGTAAATTTTTCCCTGTAAAAGTCTTTCACCTGTTACCCTTAAGGCAACAAAGTATTTCTTTATCATCATCATCATCAGTATAATTATTATTACCTCCATCTTAGCGAAGGCGGAGGTATATATATATATATATATATATATATATATATATATATATAT
>NC_068995.1:53852517-53857739 GCF_001194135.2 Octopus bimaculoides | reverse complement strand
TATATATATATATATATATATATATATATGCTGTATATACGTGTTTTCCCATTTTCTCACAAGGCCACCAATTTCGGAGAGGTGGCAAGTTAGGTATTTCGACCTGACCACGACTGCCACTTCTTTTATCGACTCTGAAAGGATGAAAGGCAAAGTCGACCAAGACAGAATTTGAAATCAGTGCGTAAAGACGGACTAGCAGTCGCAAAGCCTTTTGTCCGGCGTGCTAATGAATCTGCCTCCTTCCCACCTTTGTAGGTATTTCAACACTTTGCAACACAGAATAGAGTCCAAAATATTCTTTTGTTATTCTTAATATTTCGTCTATTGTTTGAATTACATTAAATATAATCAGTGTTAATTACAATTACGGCGAATGTTCTTGCCCTTGGGAAGAGATAGAAATTACATCTCAAAATATTTAGAATATGTGAAAATATTTCTCTTGAAACTCCTCCCGATCTCTGACACGCTTATCAATATCATGTTTGTTGCCCAGACGTCGATACGTTGGGGATTTCAGATTGATGGCTTTCATGTATTGCGTTGTTTAGTTTCAACATTTAATATTCGTAGCTCACATAACCATAGAGTTAACGTTTCATTTTTATCATTACTGACAAACGTACGGCGGTAGTAGTAATACATTGCTTTTACTGGCGTTTACTCACGACTACATATTTTTGTAGCAATTGAAGAGGCGATTATACAGAAATCAGCTTCGGAAATAAATTACATACATACATACAGAAACCAGAGAACACCTGCGGTTACTCTATCCTGATTAGAAGTTTGGGTTTATACCTATAATTATTGAGGCCCTGTGATATGTAGCACACAGCCTAAACACCAATCTTGAGGAATTGGGCTTCTCAAAACCAGAAAGGAGAAAACTAATTCGAAGACTACAAATTGAATCCATTACTGAAACTGTGAAAATCTGTAAAGCTTTACAGATTTTTATTATTTGAATATATATATGAGCATATCTAGGTATGCACTCACTGGCGGTGCCCTATTATACTGTGTAGTAGACAAAATCAAAAGCAAACTATGCGAATGCACGACATTAAAAGTATAAAATCGGACAATTTACCTATCGCATCCTGTATATATATATATATATATATATATATATATATATATATATATATATATATATATATATATATATATATATGTGTGTGTGTGTGTGTGTGTGTGTGTGTGTGTATGTATGTATGTATACACATTTGAAGAGAGTGGAAATTTTCACATCCATAATTTTATTAAACAGTTATTTACAGCACATTATATTCCGGACCTATACGTGTTTCAACTACAGTGACTGCACACTATAGGATGTGCAACCGTGCCAGACCATTTTCAAGTAGTAGTTAAGTGTTCCGTGATGGTTAGATCAACAAAAAAAGTACTCTACCCTGTGAGAGATAAATATTATTTAATAAACACAGTATAAGTTATTTATGCACTACTATCATTTTCATGTGCTACGAACATGCCAAACACACATCTGGTGTCCCAATACAATCATCAGATACAGCCCACTTGGCCTAACGAACTAAAAATCATATATTTTGTTGACTAACTTTTATATATATATTTATGCTTTTCTACTGTATTCTGTGACCAAATTAGACAGACAGCAGAAAGTAAATTTACGGACTACGTGGATTACAATGGCTTTCACCGGACAATTTAGTTTTCCAAACTTAATCCTTCAGGGTGTTTATATATAACTTCCTGGATTATTAATTCTTTCTCTCTGCTGAAAATGTAATGCTACTCCTAGGCAATATTCCCGAGCAACATAGCACAACAGGTACTTTTTAATCTTTTATTCTGACCTCATAATTTCTGGTAAAAGAATATTTTCAAAGCTATCACAATTCATGTTGTTTATTTTCTAACTGTAGTATCGCTTCATATTTCGATATCGATTTCATTTTATATGTTTCTGCTGGCATTCAAAGAATAACGATATTATTATATCTCAGGTTTTATTCGTTCAAACAATGGATCTTATTCGTTATTGAAATCCCAAACAATATTGATGTTTTCTAGACTGGAAGTTACGAAGGATTTATGTCTTATAGTGTTTTGTGCCTCATCGTAATTATTTTCAAACAATCACCAATGGATAATCTGTTGTTTTCATCGTTCTTGGTGTCGATGCTGTTGTTTCTGTTGTCATTGTTGTTGTTTTTATTCCCGATTCTGCTGCTGCAACTGCTTTATATGATTCCATCCATGACTCTTCCATGTTTTTACTGCCAGAATTCATCTACAATCATAATATTCAATTATACCTTCCTTTTGTGCTTGTAATAAAGTGTAATTTAAAGTAGATTTCATTATTTCAGCCATCTTGATCAACTTCACAGAAGATCTCTAATTAGGTAATCAAACGATGTAATTTTCTTTTATATTTCTTCGAACCCGGATTGTCATTTTCATTTTTTAGACAAAAAATGTCTACGCGTTCTGCTGAATACTTTGTTTACAATAATTTATTTGAACCATTAAGCCTTCTCGCGATATTTTCTCTATAATATTTATTACAAAAGAACAGAATTTCTGAAAAATTAGTCTTCGAAATGTTTCAAAAATATTTCCACTTGAACTGATTTCATGTTATTTTATTGTTTCTTGTAAAGCTTTAATTGTAACTGTCATTTTTACTAGTCAAAACATTGTTTTCATATTACTTCCAGCTTGTGATATCAGACTAGGTACTTCGACTTTTCTTTCTAAATTTTACAGAAAAATAATCCTTCGTCTAATTTCTCCTATCATTTTTGACAGGAGAATTCATATAGTATATTTTACGGAAAGACTTGCGTATGTTTCAATTGCAATCGTTTGAAGAAAACTTGTCTTTTCGTTTCCAGCCTCATTTCAAAGATTACTGAAATAATCTACTTGGCATATATTTATTTAAGTGAGCTAAATAGCGATTCATTTCATTGCAAAGTTCTGATCATCATGTCTCAAGTTATTACCTGGTAACCAATATGAAACTAAGATAAATTCTAGACAACTTTGTCTTGGCTCTCGAACTGACGCTTCTATCTATGTTTTAAATCAATTCCAAACTTGTAGGAGCTTCATAGCGAATATGCCAATTGCGCGACTCTCCAAGATTGCCGTTTTACATCGAATTGTTGGACGGTTATTAAATGAGCATCCCGAACATTTACACGCATAAAAGCGCATACATATCCACAGACATGTGGACATTTGATTCATAATTAATGCCTATATATATATATATATATATATATATATATATATATATACATATATATAAATATATATGTATATATACATATGCATGTATATATATATATGTATATATATAATTATATGTATATATATTTATTATATTTATATTTATATAATTATATACATATACGTAAACATACATACATATGCGTGAACATCAGGAAATGGGACATAATTTAATAGAATTAGAATATTAGATAGAATAAACCTGCCTCATAAATTATGATGCTATGCTTAGTTCAATCCGCGCTTACATTCAACACCTAGGATTTTAAATATCATGATTATCATATTGATCGGAATTCGATGCATTTGAAGTATAGATCTCTAAGAGTATTGTTATTTGAACGTATTAATAACCTGAAATTAACATTCTACTAAATTACATGCTGAACGAAGATTGCCAATATTCTTGCGAAAAATCAATCAATTCGAGGTAATAAGTAGTACTTGGATTGAATTCGTATCGTGGTTTTTAAAAAAATAAACTTTTGCAGTTTATATTTTGATTTTGCTTTATGATAGTGTTTACAGACAAAAAGTAATTTCACTCCATAGTCTATATGTACGTCTTGATTTAGATTTACAAAGCACGCGTAGCTTAATGTTTTATATATATATATATATATATATATATATATATATATATATATAACATACGTGTATGCATATATATATATACACACATATATAGATAGACAGAGAGAGAGAGAGAAAAAGAGATAGGTGGGGTAGATAGATAGATAGATAGATAGATAGATAGATAAATGTGTGTGTCTGTATGTGTGTGTGTGTGTAAATAGTATATACGGTGCTTTGATTAATAGGCAACGTTATTTAGATAATTAATGTATTGGAAATTAATTTGATGTATTAAACATCTTTATAGTTTCAGCGAGCTGAGTTAGCTTCAACGGAAGTGTTTTCTGCTAGATTAAGAAGAATTACAAGAGGATGTTGTATAAGAAAGAAGAATATAACTTCAAATACTACAAGAGTTCTCTGTTATATTCTCTCTTCCGAAAACATATTTACATATAATGGCGCTTTAATTAGGTTCAACCAGCTATTGATCATGTGTGGAAACAATTTTATTGAAAGATAATGATTTTAGATAGACCAGAGGCTAAATTTGGAGAAATGATTGGACACATAGCAAAATAAATCCTTCCGTGGCTGTATAATCTCAAATCTATTTCGATTTTAGTTGAAGAAGCAAGAAAAAAGTATATATATATCGCCAGCAGCTAACTTGAAAACAGAGTGGAGCTGGATATTCTTGTAAAGATGTATTAGTTTTCTGGCTTACCCGATTTGGTAGCTAAGTCAAAATTGATAACGATGAAATTGGCTTGAGCCATGTGAGCTAAAAGAAAATTAGCAAAACTGATTAGATTTTATAAACGGCCAATGACTGACGCTGTATACAAAGATAAACTTCACGCAAGATCAAAATTAGAAATTATAGAGTTACTGGAATGTTTGGCACGTGGGAATAAAAATCACTGAAGAACATTGTAGAGGTGAAAACAACAATAAAGAAAATAAAATAATTATGTCTTTTATATATGAAATAATGAAAAGAGACAAATATTTTCCAATGTTTTGAAATTTAAATGCAGGTTTCTGAAATCATTTCTGACAGCAAATGAGTAACTTTTTGTGTATTTGTTGAGGCATTTATTCTAAATTAAACATACGCACGGTCAACCTATCTATCTATCTATCTATCTATCTATCTATCTATCTATCTATCTATCTATCTATCTCTTTATATATATATATATATATATGTATTATGTTTTTATATAAATATGTATATATAACGCACACATATATTACATAATTTTTATATATACACTCATACACACACGCATATGAAAATAGATACATATATATATGAAGACATACATACATATGTGTGGGTATATATATAT
>NC_068995.1:53850370-53852365 GCF_001194135.2 Octopus bimaculoides | reverse complement strand
ATATATATGTATATATATGTTTATATACATGTATATATATGTATATACATATATGTATATATATATATATGTATATATATATATATATATATATATCGACGTTTTTTGTTTGTATATATATGTCAATAGTATTTGTTTTACATTGAAAGTATGCACACAAATGTGCTGCCTGTGTACACGTATAGTTTACTTCATGAATTTCCGGTTAGTGTATATACAAGCAGCAATGTATGATGGTTTTCAAGCTAAAACCAAAAATCTAAATATTATGTAGTGAATAGAAAATTTTTGAATTTTTAATACCTTAAGGAGGTAAAATAGACTAAAATCGATATTCCTTTGTTTAGAATATTTTGCTTGAAGGGATAAAATCTTTCCTTAATCTTTGCGCCATGCATACTTTAATTTGTCATTTTCGCGAAGTACGTTGCTATTAATAATACCAATATTATTATTATTATTATTATTATTATTATTATTATTATTATTATTATTATTGATGTCGTTGTTGTTGTTGCTGA
Source organism: Octopus bimaculoides (assembly GCF_001194135.2). NCBI lineage: Eukaryota > Metazoa > Mollusca > Cephalopoda > Octopoda > Octopodidae > Octopus > Octopus bimaculoides. The sequence continues at coordinate 53,851,844 of NC_068995.1, read as the reverse complement.
TGCTATTCATGTTCTTGTATTTGGTGTTGTTTCTGTTCTTGATTTTTTATTTTTGCATTTTGAACTTAGGAATTATCAACAGTAGACTAATGAAAACAAAAATAATAGCGATAGCAATAAGAATATATATTAAGATTATTATTTCTTCCTCTACTACTACTACTACTACTACTACGTCTAATAATATTCATAATGGTTATAATAACAGTATTAGTAGTAGTAGTAGTAGTAGTAGTAGTAGTAGTATGCTAATGTCGATAATAATGTATTTGTCTATATAACTGAAATAATTATATTCTTTCATGCATGCATATTGCTGTGAACGTGCACAAACGCATATATATATATATATATATATATATATATATATTTATGTATATATGTGTATGTATGTATATATATGTAAACATACATATTCATATATATACATGTATGTATATAATATGTATATATACGCACGCACACACACACACACACAGAAATATATGCGCGCGCACACGAATACACACATACAAACACACATACATACACATACATATATATGATATGCGAACGGACGTGCGTTTGTTTATATTTAGGCATGGAAACTTACATGCACACATACACACTCTTCGTCTCACTCATACAAACATACGTAGGTTGGTAGGGTTTGGATGAGAACTAAATTTATGTATGCACGTCTGTGTATATCTTTTGTGTGCATAATTTCTAAATATTGATATGCATATTTATAAACACAAAACAGCATTACTTCCGTGATCTTTTCCATTCTTACATATTTCGTTATTCTAATTATAATTATTGCTACAATAATTATTGGTTTGGAAACTTTCTGAATCTTAAAGACTTTGATAAGTGTAATATATATGGCATACCTTCCAATATTTTCCTGCAATAAAGAATTTTTCAGTTACAAACCAAGAACAATTTAAATTTGATTTAAGTTAAATTTGCGTGTATTGCTGTTCTTCATTTCTACTTTTCAGAGTTACTGGAGGAAATAAAAACTTATTTTCTACTGCATCGCCGAATGTTGTCCTGAAGCTAATTACAGGAGTCGTAACTTTTTCATTAACTGACTTACATACTTCAAATTACAGAACTTTGTACAGTAACGCTACTTCTGTAGCGTGATACTACTCACCGTAGTCAGCACAGCAAATATTTCATTTTCTCCTCCATTAAACGCATCTTATTCTTCACAGCCACTTTCATCTCGTTTGTGTTCCTGGAGCAATTCCTTCATTGAACCAAACAGTTGGAAAACGGAGAGCACCACATCCAGGATATACAGTGAACGGTGTATTACTGACCAAATTAATTTGCCTTTTGTTAGATGCGTTGCTAAAGATGTGTGTGACCGAACATTGCCATCAGCAATGTGCATCATTTTCAGATTCTTGTTCTCCCTCTTCCTCTCTTGACTACCCAACTCTCTTCAATGTACCGTCTGTTGTACAATCACCTTTCCAAG
>NC_068995.1:53848816-53850303 GCF_001194135.2 Octopus bimaculoides | reverse complement strand
TGTGACCGAACATTGCCATCAGCAATGTGCATCATTTTCAGATTCTTGTTCTCCCTCTTCCTCTCTTGACTACCCAACTCTCTTCAATGTACCGTCTGTTGTACAATCACCTTTCCAAGATTTAAGGAGTCAAGGATAATGGCACCCTTACCATTTAAAAGACAGTTGATATGACATAATTGGCTGATCGGTGGCTTTTGAACCTCAGTCTTCGAGAAGCATTTTGCGCCCATTCCATGTAGTGAACCCTCGTTTCAGGATCATAACGTTTCGGCTACTTTAATCTGCTCTCACTTGGGCGGCATAGAATGTGCCTTCATTGTCATCAAATTCTTCCAGAATCAGAGCAAATTTCTACATTCTCTTCTTCAAATCGACATTAAATGCCGAATCGTTAAATGCTTAATTTGATCCTTGTGTCGCCGAGATTGTGCACCTAGAGGATGCGTATTTTCTTATAATTCTCCGTGAATAATGATCTTCAGGAGTGGACAAGTAGACATTTTTTAAGTTGACCAACCTCAAGTGGCTGGTAATGTAACAAATCCCCTTCTATATTGGCGAAGAGTATCCAATTATGAAATTGTTTTTCGTTCGTAACAATGTCTTGTAAATGTTAGTGCCGTATGATTTTCAGCTTAGTCCGATGAAACAGATTAACAATTTATTGTACAAAATCACGCTCCATTACTTTCCTCCAGATTTTCAATATTTACATTTTTAGTGAAGCATCTCACTTCGTAAAAGAATATTTAATTCATAAACCATAGGTTATATCATACTCATGATTTCTAAACAGAATGAAATAGTCTTATGTATTATATACACCATCTAGAAATTCTATTATGTTCGTAATAGGAAACAAAAAAATTAGAACCTTCCCCTGATATCCCATGAGTTTAAATTCAAATTTCTAACCCCACTTCATAATAGGAAGGAATGGTTATTTGACATATGATTTTTTTTTCGTTAGGAATAGCCCGTGAAATATGAGATAGACATCTTCAAAGACATAACAATGCTCATTGGAATTAAAATCTTAATTCCATAGACTATTTTTGATGATGAAAATGCATGTATAACACAAAGACTATTATGAAATGTACTTTTAACACAAAAAAGAGGGTGTAAATATCCAATGCTCTATAACAAAATAACAAAATCATGAATTTTTGGAAATGCCTGAATAATTTGAATCACGTAAAAACAAACCAAAACAAAATAACGATTTAATCGCACGAATAACGTACTCATACACACGCAAATACACCCACGCACATAGGCAGGTACGAACTCATATAATGCTGTAAGTATCAGCATATACCCATATACATTATATATTTATATATATATATATATATATATATAAACGCACACGCGCATATATATACGCGTATGTACTTATATATATATATATATATATATATATATGCATGCATATAATCATGTTGCTTGATTTTGTTTGTATGTATACGTTTGTGAATATG
>NC_068995.1:53843816-53848744 GCF_001194135.2 Octopus bimaculoides | reverse complement strand
TATATATATATATATATATATATATATATCGATTCACGTTGCATTATAAGAAAACGTATATATCCACTCAAAGCAGAATAGAGGGAATCCAAAAACGTTCAATCAATACCTTGAACATGTTTGCTGTTACTTTTTTTTTCTACCTCGAATACAAACATAGATAAACATATGTAGAAATATAATGACACACACAAAAGGATCAAAGAAAGGCAATCTTCACAACAGCGTACACATAAACATATTCACCAAGTCCAATGGTTGCGAAATCATATTCTAGAGGGGAATATAATGATTCACATTATTTTTATCAGGATATAGAAAAACAGAAATATAGCTACATTGATAGATACACAGAAACACAGAATTCGTTCTTTCATTTATTCACTTATTCATTTATATAGTTGAAGACGAACAATTTTTTTTACAGTGAACATGACAATACCGAATAGAGAAACTTGAAATACACACACATTTAACAGACAATCATAAACACAGATCTACATGCAAACACATTGAAATGACTCTGTTTGATGTATAAATAGAGTTAAGGAAATTAAGCATGAACAGCTACAAACTAGTAAATAGTCGAAAAAGAATTCAACAACGCAAGACACGTTTGTAAACATCGAACTAATCTATTAAGATAATCGTTAGTTAAATAAGTAATTTTATGTCTTTGCATCTCTGCAGTGTTTGTTCTAACTATAAATGTGATGAAAGTCGGGTAAATAAGTAAAATTGTGTATGCATGGTTAAATTTTTAATACATAATTTTTTTTCCCTATATATATCTCTCTAAGTATATGTATAAAATTGTTCGCTTTCGTCATATATTTAACTCAGATAAATACACGAGTTAGGATTATATATATATTTTTTTCCTTCGTGATTAATGGCTTTTATATTATATGATAGATTTATATCTAAACAAATGAATCAATATAAGTATTCTATGTATAGGTATGTACATAAATAGAAATAAATAAAGAGAGGGAGTGAGAGAAGGAGAGAGAGAGAATGAAAGAAAGACTATTAATTTTTATGTAAGTATAAGTGTAATCTATGATCAGGTGTCAAAGAAGATAATATTAGTAAAAAAAGGAATGAATGAATAAATAAATAAATAAATGTAATGAAATTTGAGGAAAATAAATAGGAAATAGATAAATAAATTAATTAAATAAACCAGAAGTATGGGTAGTTATTAAATATAAAGATATTTTATATGTAACTATGACAAGAGGACATGTTTATGATGTCGGTTTATATAAAATTAATGCTTAAACGGTAGGTGTATTTACTTCAACAGCAGATAGTAGAGAACAACGTCGCTGGCCATACTTTTTCAGTACAACATTCGTTTATTCGTAGTATTTCTGAAATTACGAGTGACAAGGGAATGTCTGTTATTCAGGTTAATATAAATAATTGCATGAAAATTCACTCAAACAACTAATCCATTTTGGATTTTTGCTGCTTATGTTTTCATTGGTGAAAGATATATCAATTCATTCTCTTATATGCGCACAGATACTCACATGAACTTATATATGGGGATCTGTGTCTATGTGTTTGTATAGAAGCAGGTATGTAAGTATCAACAAATGTAGCTGTGCGTGTTTCTGCATGTCGGTGTATGTGTGTATGTGTGTGTGTATTGGTGCATGGGTGCGCCACGCATGTACTTAATATCTGACATGCAACAATAGGGCTAGAGGCAAGTATATCAGAGAACGTTTGGTTGGCTGATATCATTATAGTTATCTCACTTGGTTACTGTTTTTAGCACGTAAATATATCATGAGGGACATCTTCAATAATAATGGCATTGATAATCACATTTTATCGAGGCTTTCATTTAGTATGTTGCATACATACGACCCTGCCATGAAAAAAAGTAGACACTAAGGATTTTGTGAATATTTATATATGTTATGTATACGTAATAACATTTAATCACAACCAGGTACCTGGTACACGTGTGCATAAGCTCAAAACGTACTTCGGAAACGTCTACTGGTTTGACCGAGAAACTCCATCTCATTGACGCTATATTGTCGAAATCGATACGGATATTGCTGTCCTTAAAGATAAACAGTATTCAAGGGTTTTATACAGAATGCATTAGACAGTTTTTAGTAACTGTTTTTATGACGAATATTGTAATTACAAATTCCATAAATCTTTTTTTATTAATTAGCAAAACACCTTCAATGTTTAAGGAAATATATATTTCTTTAGCAATTAACATGCTGGAACAACCCATGATATATACTGGATTAGTCGCTCTCTAAACTTACTAGATAAGGAGTTTCGATTCTCATTAATTGAGATAAGTCACAAATACAATATCCTTACCAACTTCTTCTACCACAGTTATTCTACTCTGTCAAAGAAACGGTAGACAACTGTAATATCATTTTTATTTCGGGCTAACAAGCAAGAGAATATATTTCACTACCATACGCATCCTTTTGTTCGAAAGGAAATTTAAAAGTGATATAGTAGCTCGTCTTGGGTATTAATTATCTAATATATATTTCAGATTTCCATTCCAGTGATAGTTACATTTCTGAGAGGACCAAAACTGAATGTTCTTTTACACTTTTAACAATATTAACGCTACCGTTTCACTCAGTTTTTCATTTTACCATTTCAGTGATCTCTATAGTGCAAATTGGTAAGTAACCGAATCTTTCGTCTTTGTGTAATGTATCAGGGAAAATATAGTTATATTGTAAAATGATACATTGAGGAACAATTCACACGCTGAATGCTATATTTAGTTGTCCTAAAATTCTGTCATATATAATGACTCACAAATTAGATTAGATATGGCAATCTACTTTCTCCCTAATAAATTACTATATCACGTGTCTGTCGATACAGAACCAATAGACACAATATTCGTTCAATAATTCTTCAAATAATTCAGTAATCATGAATTTGTTATGCGTCTGATTCGCAAAATTCGTATTAATGTATTTATGATATGCACATACATTAACTATCTTCACCTTAAATGACCTTATACAGGAAAAGCATAAGAGTTTTGAATTCATACGTAAGATTGATATCCGATCACGTGGAAAAATTTATCTACTTCTGAACTTGCCCAATCTAGTGGAATATTATCCGCTGACCTTCTTTTAATCTTCCCTATAAGAGAACTTTTTAAATTCCCATTACAGTTGCCTAGCTCTTGGTTCAGAGAATGGTAAAGTAGGCTTGTTATGAAACCCATATTCATATACTATAGTTAAACAGCTGATCGACCTAAATAAATGTATACATTTATTCTTATGTCAATAATATTAGGAATATTCTTTCACTTGAACAATCCATAAGTTCTTTTTTGCTTCAGTGGGTTACGATCCGATAGCAAATTCAGTTTCGTACAATATTTTAGAAATCTATTTTAACTAAATATCCAATAATCACTGAACTGATTTTAACATCTATATTCACTGTTCATTGCATTGAGAAAGAACTATACATTCCTTCATGCCTAATCTCCATATCTAATATGGTATTTATGTTACAGGACCATAAAAAGTCAAGGTTTTGACCTGATTTGATTCTCAGTTGGCACAAGGTCATTCGACATATGCAACTATCTTCCTTAGGAAATTTACGAACGTTACAATGTCATCTCTCCATAGTAGTTATTCGTGCTAGTTTTGGTACATATACACGAAAAATTAATTTGTGTTGGTATACATATAAACGTTATTTGAACTTGCACTGACAATTCATATTATTATGATACCGTAGGCATTATGTGGATGCTCCAACAATTCTGAATATTTGGATTATCGGGCTTAACGTTAAGACACTAATGAAAGAAGTGAACAGATTTCATCACAGTAATGTACCTTGGTATTAAAAAGTGTTACAATACCATACTAAAAATTCTCAGTATTGATACTCGTTTGTATTGGATCTCTGATTAAATCGTAGTTAACAACAACAGGACAGTGACACAGTAAAGACAAGACATTGAAAACAAACAATAAGGGCTGTTAATATTGTTGTTTTATCTGTGTCTTCGTAACTTACGTCCGGGTTAAAGAGAACCGTTAGAACAAGTAACAGTCTCTAAAACAATACGTATTGGAGACGATTTGTTCGACTAAACCGTTCAACTAGTGAAAGATAAAAGATTAAAGACACGAGCAGAAAAGGGTTGACAAACGAAATCTATTTACATCTAGAATGCCTAAAGTGAATGTGAAATTGTTGCATCATTGCGATGGTTTTGAATTTTATCAATGTTTTACATACTTGCACAGAATTTCAGCTTACAATGTAAATTTATGTAACTAAATACAGCGGCTATATTTTCTTATGCTCTACAAAATCGATGACCTACGGCACAGCATTTGAAGATAAGAAACGAATGCAAAGCACTAACGGAGATACAGGAAAACATCAAATCGAACGTTTGGCAGTCTATCGCAGGGAAACGATTACTCAAATGGGAGTATGTATGTAAAGTACCTATGCCTAGGCAAGGTCATTTTTGTTCTAAGTGACGTGAAACTACTATCGAAGTAATGGATCTTCGATCGTACATTCGTCTGATCTTTGCATTGCAGTGCTCTTTCTTCCAAAAGAAAACTTATATTTGTGAACATCCAAAAGGTATTGTAGCTGTTATGAAAATATATACGATGTAGCTAATCCAGTGAAACAAGCAATCTTTATAACTTGTATGAGTGGATCAATAAAAGTCATATCGAGATAACATTTCCATCAATTACATTATAGTAAATGTCTAACGTATAAAGTGTACTTTTGCAATGTACTATATTTAATTAGGATTTACATCGGTCAAACATATTTGATTAAATATCTCATGTAGTTACCAGAAGACATTCTCTGTTGTTACCATTCTACCATATCTATAAGTCGAAGGAATATATATA
>NC_068995.1:53842871-53843516 GCF_001194135.2 Octopus bimaculoides | reverse complement strand
AAGCAGGAGGGGAGCAGGAGAAGAGCAGCAGCAGCACCATATGGGGGGCATACCTTTGGCGGGGCAGGTGTTGGTGACAATGTGAAAAAATATGACGGCACGGAGACGACATTGATAGCAGGTCCTTGTTTTGGAAGTGTTGATCAAGTCTCTACCGCGACACCTTAGTTGAGTAAATAGCAAATATGCGTTCTAATTCGCAAAACACATAAACAGATAGAAAAAGAAACATACCAGCAACGAAAATATATAAAAGACAGAATGTAAAAGTAGGCATAAATTTATGCAGGAGAATTAGAATGAAAACAAGCAGAAATTAAAGAAATAAAAGGTCGCAGATGCTGTGCCAAATTAGAGGCACACTTCCAAGGAAAATGGATGTGCCTCCAGGGTGTTTATTACGACTCGAATTAATTTGGAGAATTTTAAAAACACATACGCACCAACACACAAATTTATTTCTGCTGGTGTATGTTTGTATATCCATATACATACATATATATACATATATAAATAGATAAACACATGGACAGACAGGCAGACAGGCAGACAAACACATGGAGAGATAAACATACATACAGACAGACAGATTGACAGGTATTGACGCCGTCCTTGGTTTTGTGAGAAATTCCATATATATATATA
>NC_068995.1:53840960-53842752 GCF_001194135.2 Octopus bimaculoides | reverse complement strand
TATATAAAGATACATAATTAGATACACACACGGTCAGATAGACATACAGAGCGACAGATTGACAGATATTGTCGCCTTCCTTGTTTTGTGAGAAATTCAAAATAGATTATACATTTCAGTAGATGTTATTAACATTTTTATAACGTACATAAAATAGTATTTGCACTAAGTTCTTAAAGTTACTCAGTAAATGAAGCCTTGTTAAGCTATAAAGAGTAGTCTAGCAATATGTGAACCTTGATATATGAACTAGTATTTACAGATGATGGCTTCAATCCAATAGAGATTTCCATCAGTGACACCGAAATGATAGTTGTGTTTTCTTACTGAGTGATGTTCATATTTATTTCTTTATTGCCCACAGGGAGCTAAACATAGAGGGGACAAACAAAGATAGGCAAAGTGATTACTCATTTAATCGACACCGAAAGTATCAAAGGTGAAGTCCACCTCGGCGGAATTTGTACTGCTAAGCGTGCTAACTATTCTGCTAGCTCGCCGCCCTCATGGCTGTTCATATTGCTCTATGAATGGATGATGTCGGGAACATCGACAGTAACTGCGCGCGTCGAATATAAATGTAATATCCTTGTCCAAGATGTTCTTTGTTCTTCATAGCATAACAGTTTACTGAAACCAGAGTCTCGAGGGAAAAGTGTAAAGGAAGTGTCTTCCATGTCCCTGAACCTGCATGTCCCTTTCCATGTCCCTTTCACGTTTATTCTTTATGTTTTGAATGTTTCAGTTATTAGACTGCGGTCATACCAGGGCACGTGTAGAGAGAAACGCTACCATTTAGACTGCTAAGTGGGGACTGAACGTCTCTCAGGAACTTATGAATGCTTGATAAGATACAAAATAGAAGGAAAAAAGCAGGAAAGCAATGGATATTAATACTGAAAAGGAAAAGAAGGCAAAAAGACCGGCGCATTCAGCAAATAGTTTCCTGTATTATATTTCGAACACATTTCTCCGACATTACACTCTTGAGCATATATGTATGTTAGAAATAGCTGATTCGTCATTTGCTTGGACACGTCTGTGCACAGACTAAAGTGGAGCACGTTCAAGAAAAACAAACTCTAGTAGAATACGAGCAACAACAACAGCAAAAAAACACAACAGTAAATTCATGGCGTAAGAAGAGGAAAACGCAGCAAAATAAATATAGAACATTAGTGACAGCATATTGCGACGTCGTTTAACTGAATCAGAAGATCTCATCTAATTGACACATCCCAAGAGAGGAAACATAAACAGGAAGGATTCTACGATCTATCAAAGTGACACTTTCGCTGACACACATACACACACACAAACACAAATAGATAGATAGATATAATTATATAGATATATACATACATACATACATGTATATATATATATATATATATGTGTGTGTGTGTGTGTGTGTGTGTGTGTGTGTGTGTGTGTGTGTGTGTGTGTGTGTGTGTGTTTGATACACACACACAACGAAGTGTGTATGTGTGCGAATATGTGTACAAGTGAGTGTGATTGTCTTCGTTATATGTACACTGACCATAAAATATGATTAAGAGAGAGCACTCATTAAACATGAACTAATGACGCGTGTGGCACACCGGGATTTCTCTCGTTTTCTCTCTGTGGCTTTTAGGCACCTTTCTAAATAAATACTTATAAATGCACACACACGGACGTCCACACAGGTATACATACATACACACACAAACACACAGACACACACACACACACACACACACACACACACACATATATATATATATATATATATATATATATATATATATAT
>NC_068995.1:53834381-53839950 GCF_001194135.2 Octopus bimaculoides | reverse complement strand
AGAGAGAGAGAGAGAGAGAGAGAGAGAGAGAGTGAGAGAGAGAGAGTGAGAGAGAGAGAGAGTAGTGGTACAATAAAGCACCAATATTTACTGGAAATAACAGTCGAAACATTTACGACGATATAGTAAGGCTTCACTGTGTATATACTGGCAAAGACATGTGAGTGCAACAAACATGTCTTCCCTCTACGAAGAACATTAGATAAAAAGACAACCAGAATCGGATAATCCAGTACCTAGGTTTCGGCCTCTTTAAATACGTTTGTCAGCGTAAATTTGATTAGTCTTCATCAGTTGGATTTACCTGGACAATATTTCAAATGTCACTACATCAATGCCAGTATACTCACCTGAAAGCTTAGCCGTTAACAGGTCAAGAACAGTGAAAAACGTTTCAACGAAAAATATAATATTGCAATACAAATGTATTACTTTCCAGTAAAATAACGCACCGTAAAAGTAGAAGTATAAATATAGTGTTGTGGTAGAACAAGGCACCAGTATTTACTGAAAACAGCAGTCGACACATTTATGACGCTATAATAAAGCTTCACTGCGTATATAAGAGGGGTGCTGAAAAGTTCCTGGCTTTAAGGGTATCTCGAAAGGCCTTATTGGAGGCCCAATTTCCGAGTTATTTTACAAGGCTTAGAAAAACTGAGGCAGCATTGCAATAAGTGTGTGACTCTGAAAGGGGATTATGTTGAGTAAAATCACAATCAAATGATCCGCTTGTATTTTCTTTTTCTCAACGCCAAGAACTTTCAGCACCATCTTATATATATATATATATATATATATATATATATATATATATATTACAATTCATAATTCATAATATACCAATATCTTTGTACATCCAGTATATATATATGGGTGTATATGGGTGCATATGAGTTTGTTTGTGGAGGTGTACTTCCTGCGCTTATTATATTGATATGAATATTGTGATTTATATTTCAGAAATCTGTAACTTATTCGACGATATTCGTGAGCCTCTAAAGTATAAACGTATATTATTATTTTCAGTATATGAATAATAAATATCCAGATACCGATATTGAATTTCACCTGCGTCTTCATATTCATGTATTTTCTTTCTTGAATATTTAACTTCTCGTCCACCATTTGTATCCTTGATCATCGATATCGTTATTATTTTAGCAATCATGTGCCGATAGTATACTCCTAACGAATCAAACATGAATACCTATAGTACACAAAACACGCATATAAATATAAGAAATTGTGGGTAGATTATCTAAATGAATCCCCGTTTCAGTTTCTAAACAAGAAAAATTAAAGTTTCAGACAGATACCAGAAACTACTTTAAAAAATATATCATAAAGTTTATCCATTTATTCATGGTAAGTTTCACTGCACTATTAACAATGATTAAAAAGAAAAGAAAAATTTGTTTAAAGTATGTAAATCTACCGAGTCGAAAAATTTAACATCAAAGACTTATATATTGTTAAATAAACAGATTGAAATGGGTTCAAAGTGACGACATAAGGACCGTTTCCTCTTCAGATAATAACAACGACAAACAGACAAATTCTCGTGTCTATAGATATCGTTCATCAAAGAATAATGTTTTACAAATACTCTTTACATAAATATTTTACAAGAGTTCATCTTCAAAACCTCTTTAAAAAGTCATCTAATATCATCAAAACATCCTTTTTATTAAACAAAACAATACATTTATCTATTCATTATTATTATTATTATTATTATTATTATTATTATTATTATTATTATTATTATTATTATTATTATTATCATTATTACAGTTATTGTTGTTGTTGTTAATGTATTTGAAGTTGAATTTTTCGAACACATACGCATATATATATATACATATATATACTTAATTACATTATAAATTACTCTTAATACATATATTTTATTTTATGTATGTTTGTGCGTATATATGCATGTGTATATGTGTGTGTGTGCTCTTGTTTGTATTTTATGGAAGTAGGTAGATATTCATTGAGGCAACGAGAATATAATATTTGTCTAATAACTTTAGATAAAGCCTCAAACGTGGTAACAAAAATGGCCAGAAATAAAACGTAACAACTAATTGTATAGTTATATATGCAGTGAAATAAATAATAGTATGTTTTCTTTATATTTATTATCATTGGACATACTGCTTTGCTTGTGTCGATACAAATTGAAGCAACATGTTTATTCTGACCACTCAAAGTTAACGTGTTCGATTACAGCTACGAAATAGCTAAACAATTGTATTTAAACTCAGAGTTGAATAAAATACAAGTAGCATTGGCAGTAGTTATTTTGTTGGGGCCATGTTCATCTATCTAGCTAGCTATTTATCTATCATATATTATATCTACCTACCTATCTATCTATCTATCTATCTATCTATCTATCTGCCAATCTAATTTTCGAGGATATTCATTGATGATTTCCCGTCATGCATTTCCGTTTATTGCAGGAAACGGAACTTGTACCGGTATAATCATACATGTCTCTACATGTGACATTGTAAACTGCAGCTTTCCACTAGGATTCGTTTGTGTTTTACGGCTGCTGAAGTGGGCTAAGGTGTTATAATGGAAGTAGTTGAATGCAGTTCAGTGAACAGGTTTTTATACTTGAAACGTCGCAAACCAAAAGAAACTTCGATAAGATGAAAGAAGTTTATGGTGCCAATGCACCATCATGACTTAGTCAAGCGCTGGCATCACCAGTTCAAATGTGGTGGGACATCGATGGAAACCGGTCCTATTCCTGCACGACCACATTCCGCCATTCATGACATTATACATAGAGGGAAACCGCTATTTTGGTGGATCGACGCATAACTTCGGCAACTGGCCCAAGAAATGCAGATAAGTGTATAGTCCCTAGAAAAGTCCTTTACGACCATTTCCACACGCAGAAGATGTCTGCACGATGAATTACCCGAATGCTCACACCTTTTCGGAAGCAAGAACGAAAATTGCTCCTAGGCACTTTTGTCAATGTGTCAAGAAAACGAGGAATATGTTTTCGGCAGACTTATCACACAGGATGAAATATGGGTCCATCATTATGATCCTGTGATGAAAGCATGATAACTCACCACCTTCAAAAATGGCTCGTTTCCAACCCTCAGCAGGCAAGGGGATGCTCACAGACTTTTGGGACCAGAGCGGAGTAGTGATGATGGATTTTCTGGCAAAGGGTACCACAATTAACGAGACACATTATGCTTCGCTGCTGCAGAAATTGCGGGAAACCATGAAAGAAGAGAGGCGTGGATTGGTGACCAACGGAGTCTGCCTCCTCCAGGACAACGCCCCAGTTCACAATGCGCATGTTGATCAAATAAAAGCACACTCCAGTGGTGATGAAATATTTCCTCATCCCCTTGCTCTCCCCACTTCGCACCAACTGACTTCCACCTCTTTCCAACCATGAAGTATTTTGTGTGTTTGTGTGTGTGCGTGTGTGTGTATGTGTGTGTGTCTGTGTGTGTGTCTGTGTGTCTGTGTGTACATGTGTGTGTGTATGTGCAAATGTAATAGAATGATAGGGAGAAGGTGAAGGAGAAAGAGAATTGCAAACATCGCTACAGAGGCTTCCGTTTAAGCGTTCATAAAATATTTACACACACATAAACATACAGACACACACAGACACACATAATAGTTTATCATAACCTAGCCTGTTATATAATACAAAACATATTATATATATATATATATATATATATATATATATATATATATATATATATATATATTGATAACGTCTCTTATCTTCTACGTCGTGTATTTTTCTCTATAATATTCTATTTCTATATAACTTGTAGTATTTATATTTCATGTTTCCATGTTATTTCCAATTTTATTTCTATATTATAGACTTAATCTTAATATTAGTTTAATCTTTTCTCATTTGTATTTTGTAATTCATCCTTATCTGTTTCCACTTTATTTTGTCTTTACAATTTTATTCTCATTCTCATATTGACCTTTACAAGCCTTGCTGTCTTTGTACCAACATATTCCACATTACAATACTTATATAATAAGGAGATATGTACATAAATAGGTAGCAATATAAAGAAAGGTAACGAAATGGCGGTTAAAAGTATATTTTGCATAGCTGTACGTAGTTATGAATGACAGGCGTAGAGAATACTAGAGAAGTAGATATGCAAAGTAGCAGGCTCCTGGATTGTTATAAATAGATCGATTGAGAGATGGACGAACGGATAAATATGTGTATGTTTCATGCATTGTATGGATGCAAAAGTGAAAGTAAGTGAAGTTATACGAATGGATGTGTTTCGTTAATCGGGAGCGCTACAGTTAACATGTAAGCCAATATGGCGTATTGTATAATCGGGTCGTCGGTGATTGCACTAGCAACCCCATCATATTTGCTCGGTGAGCAGATGGATTTAGAAAGATACAACAGGATGAAAAAGAAAACCTGTCAAAGGGATGATGGACTCAATCAAATCAAAAACCGTTAAATATTTGCGTGTGTAGATAGATAGATAGATAGATAGATAGATAGATAGATAGATAGATAGATAGATAGATAGACGCCTATGCATCTCTATTAACATCTGTATATAAAATTCATGGGAGAAGGTAACTGTTATCTTATTACCTGCTGCGTTTGTGGTCATTGGCTATCAAATCATGCCTTAAAATTTGCTCGCTGCTAGTTTAACGGCCTTATGCAATTACTGAACGTGACACACGAAGAAAGACCTAGTACTGAGAAGCGTTGATACAATTTGCAATTCATGAAATTTTTGGCTGTTGTTTCTGATATTGCTAGTGGCTAGGCATTCTGGCTCTTAATCAGTGAGATTGATTCAAGAGAGTGGGCGACAGGGAACATATCCTTGGGCAGGGAACTCTATGTTTGTCTGGTCTACCAGAGACTGACCATCGTTCAATGATAAAAATGTAATGCTTCTAAATTAAGACTTTTATCGACATTCTATGTTAATTTACGTTCCGAAAATATCAGCGTAATGACAACAGTTACTTGATAAATTCTTTATTATTTTCAAAATTATTGAACCAATGACAGGAAGTTCCAGAGGAATGTGATAACGAAAGGTTATCAGCCTCAGGTTATCGTGGAATCGTTATGGAATATGTCAAGGGTAAAACGAAAAACCTTCAAGATTTAAAGAGCGATACGACCAACAAGTGAGTTGGCCTAGCATTACCTTTTCCTAGCATTACCATTTCCTAGCATTAGCATTCAGCAGCTATTTCTAGTAGCTCGAGTGACTGTACAGAGGCTACCACGTTAATCTATAATGACTTACAAACATGTCAGATGATTAATATAGGAATTATCTTTAACTACACAGTTACAGATTTTCTAGATCAACATGTTCTGAAGCAGAAACTGATACAATGTCTACTATTCACAACAGTACAACAATAACAACAACAACAACAACAACAACAAGAACAACGGCAACAGCATTATTATATCAACGATGACGATATAGTAATTTGTTGTAAGTGATGGTGATGGTGTTGGAGTTGAATTTCAAAAGTGTATGTTTAGTGT
>NC_068995.1:53819381-53829381 GCF_001194135.2 Octopus bimaculoides | reverse complement strand
GTGTCTGTGTGAGCGTGGGTCTATATGTGTGTGCGTGTGTGTGTGTGTGGATGAGCGTGCTTCTAAGTGTACATGTAAAAGTCTATTCACATACATATATATACATGTGTGTTTGTGTGTGTTTGTGTGTGTGTGCATGTTTGTGCATCTCTCTCGCTCTCTCTCTCTCTCTCTCTCTCTCTCTCTATATATATATATATATATATATATATATATATATATATATGTATGTATGTATGTATGTATATATATGTATATATAGATATATGTATATGCCTGTACGTATGTATGTGTGTGTGTGGATATATATATATATATATATAAGCAAACATATATCGTACGTATGTAGGTACTTATGCATACCTATATCGACATATATATATATATATATATGTGTATATATATATATATGTATTATATTATAAATGAAATATAGGTAATAAATATATATGTATTAGTTATCTGTGTATGTATTAGGTAAGTATGTGTGTATGTATCTATACATAAATGTGTGTGTGTGTGTGCATAGGGAACTTGTTTGGTTGTTAACATTTCATATAAGTTGCGATTACTACTTTCGTGACAAGCTTTCCACCAAGTATCGTGTATAAGGGCGATTAAAGGGAAATTGAATTTAGCAAGACAATGTAAATCAGAGGGCTTCATTAAGATAATAGGGAAACGGGCTAATGAGTGCCGTTACTCTAATTACAGAGCGTAATTGAAGATTTGTGTTGATTGAGAATCTGTGTTCACTGATACTTCGACTTACAAATATGTCGCTTTCTCCTCTGCCTTTGACAATCCTCGTATCTCTCTCTCTCTCTTTCCCTCTCCCCCTCTCACTCTCTTTAACTCTCTTTCCTCATCACCCTCTTTCTACTCTCTTTGGCTTTCCAAGTAACAATCGATGTTATCAGATAGAAGGCTATAAGGTTAAATGTAATAATTATAACATCACTTTGTAGACAGTTTGCTATTTTGTAAGGTCAATTTAAATTCGATGCATTCCTTTCACAGGAGTAACAACCGCTTTATTCAAATCCGTGTGAGAGTTATATTTTTGCTTTGACACCATGCGTCGTATATCGTTTCGTGAGACTTCGAATCATTTATTCATTAGTGCCCATCTCTTACAGTTTCGTATCCTTTGCTTTACAACTTTGGAACCAACTCATGGTTGCGCTGCCCTCTATAAGTAGCAGGCAACTCGTATTGGAATTTAAACATTTCGTTTTACAAAAGGAAGGATATATTGCGACATTCCGTATTGCAGATTTAGTTATGCCCACGTCTTCCAGTGGTCATAACCAATATTAATTTCATAAAGCTATACCAAGAATCTTCGTGTCCGATTAGATTCAAAATCACGTTCTAATAACTTCTGTCGTAGATATGAATGTAGTTGCGGGCGGGATTATTGCCCTATATTAAAACGTGTGGGCATCCATAAAATAGCATGTGATAAGGTGGTGAGCTGACAGACTCGTTAGCACGCTGGCCAGAATGCTTTGTCGCATTTCATCCGTCTTTTCGTCCTGTGGTCAAAGAGCGCCGAAATTGACTTTGCCTTTTATCTTTTCGTGGTCGATGAAATAAGTACCAGTTAAGCACTGGGATCAATATAATAGACTAGGCCCCACGATACACTTTTTCAGGTGTTCTGCCTAGAGTAGAAATGAATATATGACATCCCATATGGTCCCTTCTTCGGACCTTAAAGCAATGGCCATCATTTCCTATCGTTATTCAGTTACGCTAGACATGGAAAATAACGGAGATGGTTTATCGCTTTAGCTCCTTTGATAAACGGTCTTCTCGAACTGCCTTAACCTGCATCTAAATAAGAAAACAACTCAACAACTGTTCCATTCTATATCTTATATATTTTGTTGCCTCTATCTACTTATTTATCTTAAAAAATCTCTAGTGAAACTTTTTATTGATGTACCCGAAGAGCCCCAGAATGGGTCGAAACGTGTTGAAACCCAATAAAGTCTATTACACATTCCACCTCCTATTCTATTAATACTGGTACACCCAACCGCCACTACGAAGTTCCTGCAATAAATATACGGATTACAACAAGTAATCGAATGTGCTTTATTCATCATCTATTGATACATTTGGTACAATTTCTTCGTTGTATATATATATATATATATAAAATTATTGTGACATCGAGAGAAATATTTAATAGTTTTGGAAGTTATTTTATCCGTGTAATATTTTCATAAAATATATATTTCTTAGCGAGTATAATAATGTTAAGTTAAAAAATAGTAATAGAAATATTTTTGGCAAATTTAATGCATCTACTAATAAGGCTGGGAAAGATATCGACAGGTAAATTATTTCTGTGATAAAAGGCCTACATTTAGAGATTAAATATATCAGAAGATCAAATATCACAAATCCGAAATAAACAGAATATACAGAAAAACATGAATAAATTTGTTTAACCCGCCTCTCAACGAGCATTTTTCTACATAAAAATATTCTTTTAACTTTTGCAAAATAGTTCTCCGCTTGCAGTTATTACAAGAACTTTCAAGAAAAAAAATTCCATTAAAGTGTCCTATTGTACAGCACTCATGTTTTCGCTATCCTTGGTAAATACGAAGCGAAAGTTGAGCTGTATGATTTCTCCATCAAACCCATGACTGTGATTCTTACAAATGTACAATTTCGAATGAATGCACAACCGAACGTTGCAGTAAGTCTAAAAGAATTGTTTACAGCGTCTGAATACCGCTTGTAAATAAATCAATCAGAAGACTCAGTGCACGTGTATCTTAAATAGGTAGACTTAGCATGAAATAAATATTTTACATCTTACCAGTACTGATACGAGTAAGCCCCAACACGCACACATATACAGATACAAATATACGGCGATATTTGAATTCAGAACGTAAAGACGGATCAAATGATGCTAAGCATATTATCCGGCTTGCTAACGATTCTGCCATCTCGTCGCCTTTGGGTGCTGCATAATATTCATAGCTAAATTATTTTACTTATACCCTCTGAGGACGAGAAAAGCTAAAACGTTGAAGATTTAGTGAGAGTACGTATATGCAGTCCTGGATATTATACTTACCATGAGTTAGGATAGAGCAACAGTAAACCCTGAGAAGCTATAACTAAGTTGTTACACGACTAGATGGACGTACCAGTCAAATTTACCTTTAATCACAATGCGACATCTTCAGCTGGAAGAATATGGATAATACAGTCCTAGATACACTATGATATCATAATCATGATTGGAATACCTTTTTTCATGGACCTGTTTTAGAATGGGGTTAATCTGGGGCTAGTCAAAAGCAAAATCTTGAAAATGTAGCTAATCTAGTGGAGAGAGCATTTAAAAGCGAACTACTATCTCTGAAATTGTATTCTATAACCCAAGGTATATTCTTTTCAAATCGAAGGCCCCTTTTCCTCAAATAAGCCAGTCCAGTTAATTTTATAGAACTATTATAAGGTAGGAAGAACTGACTGATAAAAACTTCATCGGTTACGACAGCACTGCACATTTAACCTTCTGGCGGTGTTACATCAAATATTCCTTTGTGCTTAGCATAGTAATATGTCTCATTTCGAAATCATTTCAGTGAATTACTTATCTCTGGTCACGAAGATTCAAATAATTGATTTGGTCGAACATCAACAAATTGCTCGAACACGGCTGAGAAAAGGAAAACATTTTTTGTTTTACTAATAATTTTTCTCAAATGTAAATTGAATATAGCAATTAAATTTATCTTTAACTCTATATTCTGATGACATTATCATGGCGGTGAGTTATATTATATTTCGATAATAGTCTAAGTCATAACTCTATATTAAGCTTTATTACTATTTGAAGCAGTTAATACATTTATTGCATTTTGCTTATTAGGAAATAAATCGTTTTATCGTCTTTGAGAGCCAGGAATGATCGAGTCTATAAATATATCAGTCAACTTAGGTGAAAAATAGAGTGTCATAAACATTGTAGTTACGATATTAGTAAAACGTTCACGTTAATAAAAGGCTACCATACCTTGAAATTATGGAAGCCATAACAGGTTCTTTCGAACTGCTAGAAATAACACTGGAAACACTGGATCAAGTATTCTGATATAAAATATGTTCGGAAAGATGGAAAGTCACTCTTTTCTTCTATTTTCTACCCTCCTTCAGTGGCGTCAGCTCCAGTCGAAGGTTCATGATCCACTCTTATTTCCTTTCCTGGTTAGTATTTCCTCCGTATATGTGGGTGTGTGCGCACATGTCTGCGAGAGAGAGCGTGCGTATTCCTTCCCACAAAGTGTAGATCCCGCACTTCTTAAACGCAGACCTCGTTTCCTTCAAGGTTAAGCCCTGCACTAAACGTTACACACAATCTTTACTCTCCACAACGTCGGCCCTCTAGAAGTGTCTCATTGCATTTTACTTATTTCTTCTTGATTTTTTTCTTTTTTATCTGTTGCCTTCTCCTTATGAATAATGAAGAAGAACATAAAAGTCAGTGATCCGACCAGATCCCAAAGAAGCCTGCAAAGACAACGGGCAATACATTTTCCTACAGACGAACACATTATATAAATAACTGATTATAGGTTTGCACAAACGGAACTTTCGTTGAGCAAAAACATTCAAAGATTCTTTCGTTGTTTCGTAGCGCAGTCATCCGTAAATGACAGGATGTGGAGCGGAAAAAATATATTTTATAACAAGTATCATCACTCATGGATGACTACACGTAGTCATGCGCCAGCAAGTATTTAACCAACGTTCTTTGACAACAGTCGAAACGTTTAAACTATCGAGCCTATTTGATTATATATTTTTGGAGAAATTTCTAAACACTAGCTCCGTTGGTTGCACATTTCCCAAAAGACAAACACGGGTTCGCATTTTATAGACAGGAATGAGAAAGTAGTGCCACCCATTTTGTTCGATACATCAGCAAAAGAGACAAAGATAGATACGTTATATATGTGTGTGTGTGTGTGTGTGTGTGTGTGTGTGTGTGTTTGTGTGTGTGTGTAGATGTATATACATGAATATATGTATATATATATATACATATATATATATGTATATACGTACTTATATACATGTATGTGTGTGTATGTGTGTGTGTACCATGGTTAACGCCACTTAAACATGGCCGTTCCGTAGACACCGACGATACTAAACCATGTTTAAGTGGCCGTAATCATTACTTCTCAGTATAATAACTGCTTTCATCTCTTACAGAAATTTTCCAATTAGCTAATTTGTTTATTGCACGATATGTCATTGGGTGTCACTTATTTGCTATATATTGCGAGCTGGTGTGAACTACTGGTATCTATCGGACGAGTATCCTCCACCATGGATGAGCATAAAGAGTTCGAAACCGTACAACTACGACGACGACGACAACGACGACGATGTTGATGATGATGATGATGATGATGATGATGATGATAATGATAATGGGGGTGGAGATGGTTATGATGATGGTGATGATGATGATTATGTTGAATTGTGTATGTTAAGAGGATTATCCGTCTTTACTTCGGCAGAAAGGACGAAGAAATGTGTATATACTATAATTATTTTTTTTCCCATTGTCTTACTTCGCCTAAAGCTCCACAACACCGAACAGGAACAATCAGCCGAAATCAAACAGTTTATATCAGGTGTACAATGATGTGGTTATTTTTTTATTAATCAAATCTACATTTCTTTCCTCTCACTTGAATGGGTATTTATTTGGAGAAGCAACTAAGAATTGTACTGTTTTTTCACCAAATTGCTCTTCTCTCATTGAAATGGTCTTGTTCCAGCTTAGTGTCTGCTTGAAAATAATCACATTGAATTTTTGCATCAGGTTTCTACTATTTCCCATGGTTCATTAAGTTATTCTAAAGTACATTTCTGATTAAATCGAAATCTTACTTAATACGAGTCTCTATATTTCTATTACTTGCTTGTCAACATTAATTTGTGCCATCATTGCTCACGGCAGAAAAAAACAAATAATGAAATGTAAGACCTCAGTTGGCATAACGTCCTTAAAATTGCTCTCAGTACTTGTTAATTGCGTATCATTTACATTGCCATGGAATTACTTGGAAAATCATAATGAAATGAAGATCAGCAGATTGGGGAGTTGTTAATGTAGTGTTATACTAAGTGAGTCTAAAAATGTAGGCAACCTCCTGATTAGGCATTTTCAAACCACTTGCTCTGCATTATGTCTTTGGCTAATAAACTGATGTATACTTGATAGTATTTAGTCATATTATAGCTGATGGATAGGACTGCGATACAATAACTCTCTTTGCTGCTGTTAAATTTAATTTATTAAAGTGAATTACTGAAACGGTATACTTTAATCGAGTTGTTATATTTGTTTTAGAGAATGACGCTGGGTGGTAAGGAATAGTGAATGCTGTATTAAATACATTATAGAATTAAGTTTCATGTATTCATTTTATTTTCAAATTTCAAATCTCGCTAAATTCGACTTTGGTCTTTCATCCCTCGGTATTTCAATATAAACATATGCATCGTTAACATATTGATATTGATCTAAGCAATTAGTAATAATACTCACCGAATTATCATTATTATTGAAGCAAAGTGGAAGTAAAGCGTAGAGTAGCGTTCAATATTCAACTTCGTCATTATTACTGTAGAGTCTCGTGTGACCAAGAAAGACTGCTCTACAAATTCGTGCTGAATAACCACCACAAATGATTTGTCTATAAGGATCAAATGTACGTGCACTACATTAGCTCATTCCCTCCATTGAATCGACCTTGCCTTAACACGTAATTAAAGAAATGAATCATGTTCTCTTTATCTTTTCTCTATCTTCCTTCTCTATTGACTCAAGATGTTATGTTTATATAATTAAACGCAGCATGTTTCATATTTAATATTTTTAATCTTATATATCTATATCGCAAAAATGTTTGTATCTATGCTTTTGAGCTTCACTAGTATGGCGTAGATTAATTCAATGAAATATAAATAAACCGTAGAGATCGTTCTAAATGGAATGAAGATGCAGATAGATAAAAGAAGTGAGAGACAGTAAATAGATAACGTCACATAGGTACCCACACATACACCACCCACACACACACTACCCACACAATATTAGACAATAAATCGTATGGTATACATCTGGTGTGTATGCGTATATATATATATATATATATATATGTATATGTATATGTATATTTATGTATATATATCATGCGGAGATAGATAAAAGGACAAACATGGAGACGTGAATAATGTTGGATTTATTGAGTATACATATCCTTATCAGCGAAATCCA
Organism: Octopus bimaculoides; assembly: GCF_001194135.2. Taxonomy (NCBI): domain Eukaryota; kingdom Metazoa; phylum Mollusca; class Cephalopoda; order Octopoda; family Octopodidae; genus Octopus; species Octopus bimaculoides. The sequence goes on along the minus strand of NC_068995.1, from coordinate 53,822,048 downwards.
AAGCAGCCCATTGAAATTAAAATTGTGATGGTATGGAATTTCTCAACGTTTGTAGCTATTTCTTTTTGCATCAGCCATTTTGAGTACATATATTTCTCTCACAAAGGCCAGCTATGTCCTAACCATCACAACCAATCTAGTGCATTCTGAATGTCTTCCTATTATGAAAGCCGTTCAACTTATTTTGTATCCATTTTTCTCAAGAAGTTATACTATACCTGCCTTTGTTTTTAATTTTGTCTTCTGCTACGAAAATAATATTTCCTCATCAGTGTTGACTCAACAATTGAAGCCATTTTTAGGCGCCGAGCTGGCAGAAATGTTAGCACGCTGGGCGGAACGCTTAGCGGTATCTCGTCTGTCTTTATGTTCTGAGAACTACTTTAAGGGTACGTTTACCTTTGGAGTGTTCAGCCACTTGCAATTTAATTTCATGCACAGGTGTGTTCGTTCATGAACTGGAACACGCGTCGTCGAAGACGACGCAGTACCTGTCTTATATACATACATGTGTGACAGGCTTCTTTCAGTCAAGCAAATCCATTCACAGGACTTCGCTTGCCTGTAGTAGAAGACACTTGCCCAAGGTACCACGCAATAGGACTGAACTTGAAGTCACATGGCTGAAAAGTGATTTTCGTAACGACATACCCATGTCTGCGCCTATAAATGAGAGAAATTGTTTACTTCTTCACATCAGGACGCCATCTACGATTATGTTTGTTTACTGAAATAATCTACGCATGCAAATATCAGCCGTGTTCATCGGTTAAGCTAGGTTATCTGTCATAAATTGATGAGAAAGTATTGAATAGCTACAGAGATCGAGAGAGTTAGAGAGAGATGTAGAGAGATGGAGAGAGTTAGAGAGAGAGAGAGAGAGGTAGAGCGATAGTAAATATAAGGAAGTTAGGTATTAACAGAACAGGGGGATATAAACATTTACAGCAACAACAAAAAGATATTACTATTATCAAAATCAAGCATTCATAATAAAATATGTGCTGAAGATACGAACACACGAAATTTAGATCAGAAATTGTAGAAGTTAGTGAAGGAAAGAAAAGCGACGTTAACTAATGTGATTACATATACAATACGATAAAATACATATAAAATACGATAAAATAGTTATTGAAATGGATTTCTCAGTTAACAACTGCAAGATGCGTCAACCTGTCGCCCATTCTAACTTCTTTATTTAGCTTTGACGTTTCCAATGATAAGACAATATCATGACTTGGACGGGAAATATATTTTTTTTCTTATATTTTTCATTTGTGTATTTGCATTTCTTTATCCAAATTGAGTTAAACTCAAGTTTTTATTTTTATATATTTTTCTTCACCATTTTTTTTATTTATTTCAACTGTTTACCATTATTTCTCTCTCTTTGTTTTCAGTATTTTAATTTTGTGTTGTATTTGTTGTTATTGATATCGATGATGACGATGATGATGATGCTGCTAACTTGTTTTTGCCTCTATTTTATTTTTATTATATTTTTTTGGCTTGTTTAGATTGTATTTACTTGTTTATTGCTTCTCTTTGAGTATTTATTTGCAAAGATCAGAATCTAGTATTTGTTTGTCAATGTTCGAACGTGTTACTTTAAACTTTTATCTCACTTTTATACAGATTTATATTATTCTCTGTAAACTCTTATTCTATTTCGCATATTTTTATTTACTCGCCTTTCTTTCTTTCTATCAAGCGAGAGTTCTCTTTATATCATCAAATAAACGACGAGCTCCATGAAATTACATACGCTTTCGGTCCAAAAGGTAAACATAACTATTGCTTATTCCTGTGAAATTGATGATATTTTACAAAGAATTTCCCGTATTCTTTTCAAATTTTTCAAAATAGCATGACTCCGCATATCACACGTTCAAAGGAGGCATCTTACCATAAAAAAAAAATTGTAGAGACAGAAGCAAATGAAACGTTCACTAACAAATATACATCTATGTGCGTGTGTGTGTATGAGCGTGTGTATGCGTCTGTGTGTGTGTGTGTGTGTGTGTGTGTGTGTGTGTTATATCAGACACTTAGTTGAAGTTGTTAAAAAGAAAACGGTGGTGACATCTACAACGCCGACGACACGACGCCAACGATCAAGACGACGCTGGTGTGGTGCGATAATGATTATTAAAACTCACAAAAGAACGCGGATTTTCGACCTAGAATCAGTTATTTATGCTCATTTTAATGGCTTCGGATTAACGAAGAGCAGCGATGACTTCATTCAGAATGGAAGACAAAATCCTATCTAATGAAACCAAAATGTTGCACTCGTCCATTTCAGTAAAAAATTTCAATTTTAGTATAACCTTTCCATTCAAGAATATAATCGATTCAGCCGAATCACATGTATTACAGGCATTTGTTTTATACTTTGTATTGCAGTAATAATTAATAATAGTCGTTTCAGGTGGTGCTTGATATTGAAATGTGGATGTGTACACTACATCACTGCAATAATTCTGCCTCTTCACCGATGAATGGTTTCAAACGGTGAAGCATGTCTACAAATTTGGCGGAAGAAAACAATTGATTAAAATAATCCTTAATAATTTACTGATCCAGTAATTTGAAAGGAAGAGTTAATCCGTTGCATCACTCGCAATATTGACTGGTACGTTATATATATATATATATATATAT
>NC_068995.1:53810982-53819263 GCF_001194135.2 Octopus bimaculoides | reverse complement strand
TTGGGCAAGTGAATGTTTTTGAAAAGTGGGTGCATTTTCAAACCTTCTTTCATATGTATTTCCACTCGTGCGGTGTTCCGCAACTTTACTTTATTATATATATATATATATATATATATATATATATATTAAGTATGTATATAAAGGGATAAAATTATTATTATTGTAGAATAATGATGGCAATAATATTACCAGTGGCATGCATGCAATTCAAACCACAGATGTAAAAACTAATATAGACTTATCATAATATACAAAAATATATAATCATAATAAAGAGTACTTGGGAGATGTACCAACATGCTAGACATAGAAATCAAGAAGACTGTAAGCCACCTATTTCAGTATTCAAATGTATATAATACATGTATATGTACAAATACAGGAATTTTTTATGATGATGGCTAAGTATTCATTATAGAGTCTGAAATCGTTCGATATGGGATTATCTGTTTATCCATTAAAGGTAGGTTAAATATATTTTGTTCATTTCCGGAAAAGCGAAGTGGCCACGCCAGTATTTAAACTCGGAACATATGAGAAGTCCCAAAAACCAATTTTCGATGCTCCAATAGTTCTGCCATCTCTCTACCTTAAATAAGTTTGCAAACCTGATTTTAAATTTTGACACAAAGCTAGTAATTTCGAGGAAGGTTTAAGTCGATTTATGCTATTTGACGGACCCTGGATATTGAAGATAAAAGTTAACACAGGTGGGATTTGAAACTGAAAGATATAAGCAAGTAACTAAATAATCTCCGCAACATTATTGGACGCTCTACTGACTTGTACACTCTTAAGACACTTTGTAATATTCATCAAAATACACAATAACTAAATCGTTGCTTTGGTTTTCTTTGTTCGTTCAATGAGATTCTTCAATAAACTATATCGATAGAGAGAGCGCATATTTACATCAGTTACGTTAGGTGTATATTTGTCTCTGTCTCTACTTTCTTTAAAACTCGGTAATTGCAATCGAAAACAATAGCATCATTGAATGCATAACAATTCATTAGACATAAAGCCTTAGGAAAGAAAATTTAGTGTCTTGGATTCCACATGAAATAAATATGTCGCCAACAAAAGGATGCGATGCGAAGAATTTAAACTTTCCTAGTCATAGAATAACAAAATATTATCTTTGTAGTGTGAGTGAGAGGAGAATAAAGATAACTCACTCACAAATACGGGTTGTTTACAAGGCAGCTGAAAATGTTTGTGCTACAGGCAGAACTGTGCACACAGAACCAGTAACGGGGTTTCTATAGCACCTCGGAGAGAACGTTTCTTCTTAATCAAGAATATACTTAACTCCATTTCCGTCAATGTCATCCGATCTCAGTTGGTAGATAGACGTATGTGCGTGTATATATATATATATATATATATACATTCGTATAAGAAGGGATGGCCACTAGGTGGATATCCAATATGCTAGAAAGAGGTCATCAAATACCCAACCACAAAGGAAAATCATGTTCTCTAGAAAAACATTCAGCAAAACACCATACTTCACTATGTTGCTCCCTATATCAACATAGACCCCGATAGAATTTCTGAAATATACAAAAGGGCCTAGACCAAATAATACCCAACGTACAAATATTGCACTAGTTAGCTCTTCCCATCATTTTAGATTCTTGGAGGCTGTGTAAAGGCTTAATGGCACTATCTTATTTCGTGGCTAAATTACTAAAAAACAATCTACTAATGTTTCTCATACATTTTCCTCATTGATTAGTACACACATCTCCTCATCGAAGAGACAGCAAAGTCGTCCAAAATTACATATGTGCAGAGAATGTAATTAGTTGATAATTCGCTACATATACTATGCTTGGGATAATATGAAATGTAAAATGTAAAGTATACTGTTTTTGATAAGCTTAAGATATTAGCTTTATTAGGAAAAGTCTAAGTGATTACAGCGCATCTTTTGAATTGCCGGGAACCTGACAATAATCTGAATAGACTATTGTCTTCTTCGAACTTTATAGGTGAAATAAATTTCATTTTCTCTGCACGGAGAGATTAGTGGCATATAGCTAGTTATTGTTTACAAACGCAAACACACCTAAATCAAAGCATATAATTTGCATAATAATGAATGTGCAGGTTACGTGGATAATTCATTAATGATGCACTGTACACAGCGATCAAAATATGAAATGTAATGCAAGATATTCACTTCAAGACCACGGAGAAATTGGTTTCTCAATTAATTATCCACGTTTTCAGCGCTTGCAATGTTATGCAAAGTAGATGGATATAATTAGCAACTGATTTGTCTAACACTTCAGAATCTCTAGAGAGTGAAAGATTGTAAAGCATTGAAAAAATAAACCAATTTTTCCTCTACGTAGTTTATCGTCTCCAAGAGAATTAACAAAATGAAGCTCATATGATAACAGATATAAAAATAAAGGCAAGGTTAAAATATTAAATTAAATTTAGGTGCGTCATTGTTGTGTCTTGTTTACTAGATTTACTTTATAAATCCTTGCTCTAACAATGTTAGCGCTTACAGTAGTGGTTTTTAGAAATAATGTTTGCTATAAAAATAATGCTAGGCTACGAAAACGCGTTTTAAGATGTTTTCCCGCACATTCCTTGTCGTCAGCATGTGTGCTACAAAGCTAATTTAAAATATATTGTAGAAAATTATATTCAGTTCCTAATGATAGAATTAAATTCCAGAGTTTGAAGGAGATATTTACCGGGACGATGGACTGTTAATTATAAAATAACTTCAATCTAACTTCCAAGACATATCGAACTATTAACAAAAGATTGCATTTTGTTCTTTAACCGGCTCAGCATAAAAACAAACAATAAACAGTGCATTGACAAGCATATTTTGTTGGAGTAATTTAAGCAACGATATGTACTGTCATCAACTTAAACCTGATAAAACACTACATTACACCTGCTGCTTATAACATCACCTAGAGGGGATACAAACATGAAAACCCAATATAACAGCATAGTGGAGGAATTGATTTTCTATAAAGGAAATACAGAATGTATTTTTATATATTTATTTATTTATTTTCAGTAACCGTTTCAATGTACAAGATATTAGTGTGTTGGCACATTCTTAGATTATGCAACATATTACAAAATTGCATTGACAAAAGCTGTATACCAAGGGAAACACCACACATGTAGACGATGTCAAGAGAAATCTCAACAAAATCACAAATAGGGACTTAATGTAGCAGCAACACCAACAGCTGAAATTGTTTTGAAAGAAAACAATTTCACCAAGGCCAAATGAAATAAAACATTTTCTTAGAACACTATTGAGCTCTCCTATTTAACGTCTGCCCAATTTACCCACATATTTCCTCCTGCCAATATCCCCAAAACGCACAAGCCAAAACTAGTCAGTAGAATCACGAAAATTTAAAAAGAAGCACTTCCCTAATGTCTGCTCTCTGACATTGACCAGGCGTTATAAATCCATAGTCGCTGGCCTACACATTCTATCGTACAGTGCATAGAGCATGATCATTGACATATTCTACTTATAAAGAAGTAGTATTTACTGTCTCACTAGTAATACAAAAGTAATACGATAGTTACTGTTCTCTGACACGCTATAGTGGCAGACACATTCTCTACATAATCCATAATGCCTTAAAAAATCCTAATAATGTAACGAAATCATTGGCATCCTCTATCAACCTCTCTTTGTATGCACACACACACACACACGCACGCTCACATATATATATATGTGTGTGTGTGTTTAACTTGATCTAAAATATTTATTTTCCATTGTATAATATAATGCATAATTATAAACTATACAAATGTTGCATTCGTGTGATTTATCTTCTTTTTTGCCCTTGAGCTTATCAGTCAATTGTTTCAAGAATATTCTAAGTGTTCGACTCTCAGTCATCGAGAAGCACTATATTCTTAGGGCGCCGTAACGGAATGATATTATTAAGCACCACATTTTGATAAGAAATCCGAAATCCTTTATTATTTTTATCATTCTTATATTATATAAACAATATAACAATATATTGATATATATATATATAACGCTCATATTATTTTAATATCACAATGTCAAAATAAGATTTTTAAGTTGTTCATATTTATATCTAAACGCACAGAAAATGCATATATTTGAAATGATTTCCTTAAAAGCTGGTGCTACTAGGAAACGAACTTTCAAATAATATGTCTACTGAAAAATACACGACAATGAATTAGCAATATATAATTTATTTCCCTTCTTTTTCATTCCTTTGTCGCATAATCTTTCTTTCCTATGTCTATTGCTACTTACATCACTTACTCCTACTTTCACCATCTGACAGCTTCCCTTTTGTTTGGGGATACTGTAAACTTTATACGGAAACAATTGACCAAACTTGTTCAATTCCTCAGAATCTCCCACGGCGGTGAGTGTAACGTGTGTACATGTGAAGAAATTATATAACTCCCAGCGTTGGGTCCTTAACAGAGTTTGTGGCTTGCTTTGTTCTTTGAACAATCATAAAGCTAACTCTATGTATGTGCGTAAGTGCGGTTGTGTGTATGGAAGTAGTTGTATTATATCGATTAATATATAGATATACGGATAAATAGATGGTGAGATACATATATAATTGCTTTATCGTCTGGTACTGTTTCAAATACAACACATACACGCACGTATATTTATGTGCGTGTGAGAACGTGAGTGTATGCACGTGCGTGCTGTGCAAAAACAGATTGCTAAATACAGAGAAAGGGATGTTATAGCGGCTGTCACTGTTTAAAGCACACACATATGCAGAAATAGATGTACGTATATGTGTATGTGTGTATGTGTTCGCGTATCTCTCAGTAAAGGAGTCAAATATTTTATGAACACTGCAGCTAAATTTTAGTTTATTTCCTGTTATAAAGATATTTCCTGAATATGCATACACCTATCTTTTTCTCACATCACCAACAATACAGCCTTTCCTATATATCGTGTCTGACCATCGTAAATTTATAATATTTCGTAATCTTCTACTAACATCTCAAAGCTACACCAGTTTTATATACATTGTTTTTATTTCTTATACATCATAAGAAAAAAAAGAAGAAGGATAGTATTTCTTCTCGGCTCTGTCTTTCTTCTATCTCGTTAATCTCACATGCAGTTATTTATTATTTATTTGTGACGGTTCAGAAGGTTTCGACTGCTTTAAGAGAGATGGAAAGTAGATGTAAACATAACAATAGATTCTACGTTGTATTTAATGGCGTAATGTCGGTCGGTGAGGAATAAATCCGGATTGTCAACTTGGAGCATAAAACTATGAATAATTGTCTTCTTTCAATGGACGGCGTCTCAAAGATACTTCACAATAGCGTTGCCAAGAATTTCCTCTAAGAGTAGGCGAGGAAGGACACGCTAGCTTTACTATAAAGAAGTTTAAGTTTCGGGGAATTACAAGTAAACTATGTCTGTAATTTTGACTTATTTAGTCAAGTACACAGTTTAATACAGCCAAGATGTTTGTAACGCTAAACGTTAATGTGGTTTATAGAATAGCATACAAAGCAGAGGGCAAACTAATCTGCCAAGTTATTCTGAGGCTGGAGTTGAACACGAAGTCTATATTGCACATTGGGCTGATGTCCATTTGATGTAAGCCTACATACAAACACAGAAGCATCCACAAATACACACACGTGTATCTCTCTTCAGCCCTTGCTCTAATATGGAGCATAGGACATCGAAGACCTTATTTCATTAGTTTCAATTTGGGGCTATCTTTTCTGCTTCTCTTCAGCTGAATCCTTGCTTTTTCCAGATCTACATCAGTATTCCACCGCCAGTTGTTTTTAGGGCATTCTCCTTTCCACCTCTTCTGTGGGTTCCAGGTCAAAGCCCTGCGTGCAATACAGAACGTTGTCTTCCTTAAACATGTGGGCTTATCTTTTTTCCTTTTGAATTTTGCACCGCTACATTAGCCTTCCTTCGCCAGGTCTTCGTGCATGCGAACTGACATCCATATTTGTGTACGTCTGCATTAATGTCAGGCCTCTAACATTTTCATTTCTTCTTAGGTGGAGCCTGTCAACATCACTGTTTCTGTGGAGGATCCCAGCTGTTGTCAGGATTTTGCAGATTTTGATATGTATGAAGTGGATTTCCTCTACAGACCAATCAAGTGTCCCAAATATCGGGATCAGCACTGGTACTGCAAGTGCATTGTGGGATATCGTTTTGTCGTAAGAGGAGAGTTCCGAGGGCAATATTTTCCTAAGTTTGGTGCAATATTCTCGGGACACTCTAATTTTATTCACAGTGCTTTCATACGATACATTTTCGTGTGAAATGGGGGAGATAGAGCGGACGTTGATGTGCGATAAAAGATAGGGAAATTTTTATCTACATGTCAAAACAATGTTAAAATTTATAACTTGATGAATTTGGAATAACAAAACTAAATATTTTTAATATGTATCTATTTATCGACTTATTTGTCTATCGAAGATATGCAAATATCATTAATTAGATGTTTCTAATTTCAAATTATTATAAAGACTTTGCACAATTATTATGCAAATATTATTTTACATATCATATACTAATCATAGAGAAAATGAACTCTCTATGTATATACACAAGCAGCACTTCATATCGATAATATATTTATCACAAGGGAAATTATATTAATAAGCTCCTCTTATAAATATAATAGTTAGCACAAGGGAAATTATACAATTATGCCGTTTTCATACAATCATGAAAGTCTAACATAACGGCCTTATTGAGGAATTGATTTTCTCTTAAAGAAAACAAAAATTATATTTGTTTTACTTTTTTAAAAATTTAATTGGTTTAGGTGTGTTGATATACGGAATATTTTCAGCCTTCCTCTCGTGTTATCGATGCGGTTAATGTTCAGTTTGAACGTCAAAAAGATTTATGCGTATCGGGAAGACATCAGCTGGGAGAGCAGTGGTTCTATGTGAAAAAGAAATTGCTTGAAAACAGCACTGGTGTAATATTTGGAAAATCAATCAAAGTAGGAATAATGTGAGAATGTAAATCTTCAGTTGATGTTTGTTAGTAGAGGCATCAACATATAGAGCAGCGGAAGTCTTTACACACTTTACTGTAAACCAGTTTAAATGAATGCCAGTGAAAGAAAAAAGAACACATAGAATCAAGAAGAATGTGGGTGAGTGACATAAATGTAATAGCGGCTATCTTTTACTTGTTTCTTTTATCGGACTGCGGCCACACTGGGACAACGTCTTGAAAGGTTTTAGTCGCAGGAATCGCTCCCGATGCATATTTTGTAACTCCGCTATACATTATATTGGTCAGTATTTTAAGCCATAAACACATCAGGACCAATTGTGATGTAGTGAGACTTACATACAGAGGGGCAAAGTCACACGCACAGATGCACACACACACACACACACACACACACACACGCACATTTATATGACGAGATTCCACACGGTATCCATCAGCTAAATTCACTCACAAGGAATTGGTTGTCCCAGGGTTATGATAGAAGATACTTATTTTATCGACTCCAAAAAGAATAAAGACGAGGTAGAGCTCGCCGAAATTTGAACACAAAACATAAAAACGGTCGAAATGCTGCTAATTATTTTGTCAGAGCGCTGACGATTCTGCCAATTCGCTACCTTGTGCGAACTAAATACTCTAATTCATTATTTAGGCCCTCTAATGTTTCTGTTGATTTACTGACCTTTAATAGGATAATAAACATTAATTTGCTTTCACACGAAGAACATTTTACTTGAAGAAATGTGTAAACAATAAATGTGGCTTTTCCGTTTCTCTCGGGGGCCTTTCTTTGCCATTATCACAATGAAAAGGCTCTGCCGGAAAAATATACGAGCTTTCATTGCGAATCAAAGCTACAATTTAAATTCAGCTTAACAATGTTACATCTTACTCTGTCATAAAACAAAGATACGAACTTGTTCTTCTTTAATATATCAAGGCCAAATATTGCGACTACGTTCCTGATACTTCTGAGCATAAACCTGAGACCATCAACAAGTGAAGCAGCTTGTGATTATGTTCAATTAGAGAATTTAAATTATTGACACTCGTCAATTACACGACGCTTTGCACTCATTCGCCAAGCATTTTTTATGTTGGTCTTAATGAAGTTAAAATACTGTCTGCAGGATACGAACGAAGTATTCACGCGTCTATATTTTATCAGCATAGTTTTATATAAATATATGTGTGCGTGTGTGTGTGTGTGTGTGTGTGTGTGTGTGTGTG
>NC_068995.1:53797061-53810972 GCF_001194135.2 Octopus bimaculoides | reverse complement strand
TGTGTGTGTGTGTGTGTGTGTGTGTGTCTGTGTGTGTGTGTTTGTGTGTGTGTGGGTGCGTGTGTGTTTCTTTGTACAGCGTCGTTATTAAGATATGAAGGAACGTAGCTGATCATAAAGCAATCGAACGTCTTTTCTTCAGTGTATTGCTAATGGTTACTGACAAACCTACAAAGGAACCTCTACGTGATGGTTCGACGTGCTCTATTTAGCAGTTAAATCTCTCTAAAGCAAAAACAATATACTGGATAACGTAAAACATTGCTTCATTGTACCCAACTGGATAGCTATGGCTGGGATGTCATTTATCTTAAATGTACCCGATTAGTGATGGCTTTAGTCTAAAAAATAGCTGATCATTAATCAGTTGTTTAATCATGCTAGTAGGTGATTAATTTTCTTGACCTCAAAGAGATGAATTGCAAAATGTCATGTCATTAGTTGAAATCAGATCGCACTGGATTTAAACTAAACACTGTAAAGTATTCAATCAAGTGGTCTACCATCACAAATGGCTCGCCACCATGAAGACTGTGAATAATGGTTTCGTTTGAGAATAGGAAGGTGATGTTTTGTAGGACATGAATTAACGATTATATTGATTTCATTATATCATATTTCCTTTAACAAATTCGAAGCACAGGCATTAAAAGCTATTCCTGGTAACCTTTATCAATACACACATCCAGCACATCCTGCAATAAGATTGTAAAAGCGTAGTGACATTTGAAACCAATGCTCAGATATTCTCTTCTCAAACGAAATCAAATAGCGCAATCAGCCAACGGATTCAAATTGTGTTAAAAGCATCCAAGAAAGCGTTTTTGTGTAATCGGAGCATAAAATCTCTTTTTTATTAATATGATTAAAAATTCTCAATAGAGCTTCTTGGTCTAAATGTCATTTTAAATTATCATTTCTTCGAAGGCTGACATCCTTAAATAAACTAAAGTGAAGGGTCAAGTGATGTGTTAGCTTGTAAATTATATTTTTCAAGCATTGGTAAATAGATGTCGAGTGTGCTACAGCTGCGTATGTCCTTGGGTGACCCTGTGAGAGAAGCAGGTTCAAATATCAGTTGAAACAGATTCGTTTCGATGACGTCGTCAAACGTTTTGTACAAGTTTGAACGCCTCATTTACTGACCTTTCTCTTACACAACAATTGTAATTCATAAATGAATATTGCCAGGTAATGAAATCTTATAGAAATGTTATAGTTCAGAATACTGAGCAACGACACGGAGACGCTTTTGTTGACTCGTTGTTATAAGCCCCTCAGGACCAGTAACGCTTCACATTTGTAGTAGAATGTACGTTAGTGTACGAATCTATTATAAATGTCTCACTATTAATGCTACGTGTGATACATGCAAGATATAAGAAAGTGTAGATCAATTAAGCAAATGATTGATGCTGCAGTAGGGATCTGCCAAACCACTCTACTGATCTCATTATAAAATCATTATATTCTTGTAATTTAAAGTATTTGAGATTTGATTTATTATATTAGTAAGGAAGAAGTTTGTATGTTTCTTTTCTCGCTCGTTGTTTCATAACCCTCGGTCAACCTCATCTCGTAAAATCGTAGTGAAAGCATTTTCAGCCGCTTCTGTCGATGTATCAAGGATTACATTATTAAAGGTGTCCTCTCTTTTTAATATATTTGAACAGTGCTTCAGGAAGGTTTGGCTGCATTTTCTAATATCTCCAGCAACCACTTAAATTCACTAGTCTTACACAGCACTCACTCCATTTTAAAACATATCTTAATTACATCAACAATTAGAAGAACAAGTTGAAACTCAACCGGCGATTCACCGCTTTTCATTGTAGTAATTCATTCTTCTTTCGTGAATAATTTCGTTTGAAGATGTGCATAAACAACATATATATTTCGATATAAATAAGCATATTTGATTCTTTACAATTGAAGTTAATTTAAAATTCATTTAGGATTTAGTATAGTATGAAGGAATATCAAAGGCTGACTGCAGCGTAGTCAACAAACTTTGGAGAGCTAGAATAAAATATCGCATTTAGAGATAATCAAATATTTCTTTACATATATTACCTACAGATATGGAAGGAATGAAAGCTGCCTCGAGTTGTACTATCTTTTATTTCAACACATCTGATAAAAGTGACAACGACGTATTTGAATGTTTGATGTTCATGCACTTGTGTGTGCATATATATATATGTGTGTGTGTGTGTGTGTGTGTAGGTGTGTGTGTGTGTATGTGTATGTATGTATGTATGTATGTATGTATATATATTTATATTTATTCGTGTGTGTGTGTATATATGAACGGAACTTTATTTCATGAATGATATTTAAGCCACATATAAAATGTTGTTTCATGAGAAATTGCTATAAGCATCTTATATCTTATTTCAAGTCTAAATCATTATAGATGACATCTAAACATTTTGAAAGCATGACTGCATTATATCTCTTGTTTACTTTTACACGCATGATAACACATAAATACAAACTACTCTAATAATTTACATTTATGTTATCTAGTAACAATGCAACAGGGAAGCAGATTGAATTGCGTTTTCTTAGCAAACGTCGATAACAATGCTTTGATTACTATTGTGTATTATTCTAGGAAATAAAACCATTTATTATTCAATGCACATTTTATACATGTGAATCAACGGTAAATTTTCGGTGCATTGAGTTAGATTCAAAGTTAATGACATTATCTAGTTTTATTCAATTAAATAAATATATAATGTCATAAAAAAAGACATATAAATTAGATTTAATTAGTTTTCAACAACACACGATCGGCAGAAACACCCTGTTGCAAATAAGAGGCATGCAAAACCTGATGTTTTGTCTAATTTATTTGAAGTGCATGACATTTATAAGGACAGTGGTATTTTAGTATTGAATAAATGGAAGATATGCTGGTGCGGCTTTCGTAGATGTAAAGGTAATTGTGAAGATATATATGTATATACATACTGAAAACAAAAGAAAAGAAATGATTTTGTTCACGTCTCACAAATTATGTCTCATATTTATTTTATAGTGCAATGTTTGAACAATTGCCATTTTCGTTGCAGGACCCCCTTAGTCCAATCACTGGACCATTGCATTTCTGAGTATGAGAGTTGCAAAACAGGCTGTGAACTTCCTGTTGAATCGAATTATCATCACCGCATCCGGACAATAAGACGTGCCTTATACATATGTCAGGAAACTATTAAGTTATGCAGGTCTAATCCAACAGCCTTGAATACAAATGTAGCTATCAATCTATATTTATGTCTATCTATCTACCTCTCTATCTTTCTTTATATATGTGTACGTGTGTGCGTGTGCCTGTGTCTGTATGTGTACAACGTGCTTCTTCAAGTTTCCGTCAAGTCCTCTTCTTCTACGGCATAATTAAACTCTCTTAAAATCGATCGGCAGCATACTTTGATGAAAATGTAAATAATTTCATTCTTTTGTCCATGATAAAGTTCTCAAGGCATTTCTCTTTATACATACATACATATATATATATATATATGTGTGTGTGTGTGTGTGTGTGTGTGTGTGTGTGTGTGTGTGTGTGTGTGTGTGTGTGTGTGTGTGTGTGTGTGTGTGTGTGTGTGTGTGTGTGTGTGTGTGTGTACGTATGTTTATCAGAGAGAGAGATAAAGAGTAATGGTGAAAAGACGTGCAGACTCAAAGAGAAATAGAGATTGTCAGAAGGAAGAGATAAACGTGTAGATCTCCGCAAGGGTAATGCCTACTTCGATGAGCAACAGGTTATTTACGAATTAAAACACTATTAAATAACGCCTGGAGAACGACTTATAAATGTCATATAAATGTCAAATATTGTCTTTATTCAAAACTGCTGGTTAACATGTGCACATACATCAACATAAACTTTCATATTATGACATCTTTGATAATTTCTTCATTCATTCATTTATTCCACCAATCAATCAGAGAGATTTATACATACATAGAATAAAAGAATTCTAGAAAATGTATGAATACGTGCTTCCAGAATTTTTTTACCACCTTTTCTAAAGCTTCTAATGTTGTTGAAAGGAATTTGATTATCGATGGCGTCACATTGCAATAGATAAATCAACCGAAAATCAAAACATTGAAAGCCGAGTACGCTACATAAATTTTCAAATGTAGAATTTTTTATAGAAGTTTTAAGAGGCAAAGAAATTGCGTAAAGGTGATAGAAAAGGATTTGGGGTGGGAAGTGCTATCACTATTTCTAATATTTTTTTAATCTTCAACTATTCTAACTAGCTTGGAAACGATAATATACTCACAGATTTTAATAAAAGCATCCTTTATTTGTTCTTTAACGCGATGAATTCAATCTGGAAACGTAATTTGACCTTCCAGTATATACGTTTTTAAAATCTTCTACGATTTCTTTACACATGACTCACGTGACACACGTTAATCAATGAAAGCGTAATGTCCCAACACCAACTTACATATTTTTTTTCAATATTACAGTTGCTATCTGACAATGAGGAATCATCGAACGCAAAGTTGTTGCATAAACCAACATCCAAATAAATATCAAATATTCTACATCCTTTATGAGTAATATTTCTCTAGTCATATACGAACATGTGTGTATTCATACATACATTTACACATATAAATGTATATAGCCAAATAGATGGATACGCATAAATATGCACATATATACATATATATATATGTATAGTTGTATGTAAGGATACATACACACATATATATAGCAATTTGTTGTATACATATATATATATATTTGTGCGTGTGCATATATATGAATATACATATGTATATTTATATGTATATAAATGTATATATAGAGAGAGATATAGGTAGATAAATACATAGATAGATAGATAGATAGATAGATAGATAGATAGATAGATAGATAGATAGATAGATAGATAGATACAGCTGCTTAATACGAGTAGAAAGTTCTTTTCATTTCTCTATTAAGCGAGCAACTGTATTACATAGTTTTGCGGGTTTGGAATTGGTGGCCCTGTTGAAATAATACAGGAAATAGTATTCTGAAAGGTATGATGCAAACTCATTTCAGAGCCAACGACTATTGAAGATGTTACAAGAAGCAACGAAAATTTTAGAAAAAATGTATGAGTGGAAATCGAACCGGTGATTGCGTTAATTTATAAGGCATCAAAACAGAATGACCCTCCCCAGACACAATAATATATGTGTGTATGTATGTATATATATATATATATATATATATATATTTACACACACACATGATGCATAGAGTTTGCACTTGGTACATCCGCTCATCAGTTGTTGACTGCAAATCACAGATACAACAACGTCCAGCAGCATCCTTAGCTTTACTAACTATACAGAAAAGGTCCTAGCAGGGCGCTGCATATGTGGAACTACAAACCAGTGTTCACTTTTATTTTACCACACAATGTTTCAAGCTCTTTTTACTCCTTTTATCCATGCAGCCACTGCACTGTCACAAACAAACCTATAACTAGCCCAATACTCATACGCCAAACATATCAACTACTTCTTCAGAGATTTGCTTTGTTTTCTCTAATTTATGGTGTAGTATTTTCCATTTGCTATATCATTTTATAGACAACCTTAAAATGTTTATATATCTTTTTAGTGATTCGATCGCGGATAAACGGGGTTGTTTCTTTGTTACATCATCCCTGTTGATTAAAATTTAAAATAATAAAAAAAACGTCTGATCAAGTTCCCCTATCATTGGGCTGTGTAAGACAGGAACTCCACACAACCTATGTACATATTTACAGCTATGCTGACTGAAATATTGTTACTATATCATTGAGATAAAATTTCAGCTGCTACACTATCAATGTGTTTCCGCGTCTCTCGTTTCTCAGCTTCATTCTAGATATAGTAAAATTTGATTGTCATGTAAATTGATGCATGATGAGTTTAACATGAATTTGATTTTGCGCATCAACAATCACACACTTTTAAAAAGTCCACAGATGTAGTAAACATGACTAAGCCAAGAAATCTTGAAAACTCGTTTGAGACTGTGTAGAAAACATTCTTTGTTTATTTTTGTTTGTTTGTTTGTTTTTTAGATAGAAGGAAATGAAATCTTGAAAATTAAAGTATGAGACAGACGTTAATATTAATTCCAGAGTCTTCCAACTTCTTACGTTACGTAGTTATGATTCTGCGATTCCACCGGATACTAATTTACAGCTAGGTAAAACTGATCCAACGTGACAGACTTTCTTGTCATGTATATAAGTGGCGCTATGTATGACATGACACAGCCTGTGGTATTTTATAGAATAAAGGACATGTTGATGTAAATATATTTACTCCGATAACATTTCACTGCACCAATTTGTGAAAGTTAAATTGGGAAACCTACCAGGGTGTCTCAAATATGCGAATGGGTATTAAGCTGCCTAAGTAACCGTTACTTTGCAAACCTGGCTAGCGCATATCAACTATTAAACTAATCTTCATGCAGATACTAATGCTGGTCGTGATGGATTTAATGGTATCGGCCATCTTCTGGCTTATTGAAATGTTAATGAAGAAATCCAGTAGAGATAGCATTATCCAATAAGAACCTTTTCAGGGTGCTACAGGATATGAGCTGCAGATAATTCACTTTTAATCTCAATTATATTCGTGTCCATTCGATAAATGTTTCTTATTTTATTTCTCTCCTAAACTTGAAAATTATTTTTCTAATTAACTTGAATTAATTATTTTGTCAAATCGCATTTCCTTTATCAACTCTCTTCTAGTTCTACTTTAGTTATTTTGCGTATGCTCGTGTCCATTAAACAGAAGTTCGACAGTAAGGAACTATGAATGTAAGAAGGAAAACCAACTGAATAACAACATTACGGCGATAAATTGGTCTTGTTGCTGTTTTCGTAGAAAATGTCATTCATAGGAAATGTTAATGTATCTCAAATGTCCTCACATGAAGATAGGAATGGCAGATTCTACGCTAGAGGTAAATTAAGTATCCTCGCATTATAAAATCTGAAACACAATTACTAACAGTAACTTCCTATCACACAAATTCCTATAACGTCCTTCTACGCAATTTTTGTAGACAATGAGAATTTGTGGCAAATTCGTCTCTTTATAAATGTTATCAATAGAAATATTCCAACCGAGTAACAACAATAAATCTGACTATCCTTTCTTTATAAGTCATGACATTTATTACTTTAAAACAACACGAGAAACATGTTCTCGTCGCTCAGCTTTCGTAGAAAATGTCAGCTTATAAAAGTCCCCATCTCTTTCTAAACATTTACCAGAGAATGTTAAGTACCACCACTACATTCTGATGAAATTCTGTTTATCATTATATATCCTGACACCATAGAGTAAGTGCAATATTTAAAAAATGTTCCCCGTTTTTGTAAAATATTTCAGTTTATAGCAGACCCATCTTTTGTCTAAATACTACTCACAGACAAATTTGTACACTGTATTTCAATCAAACTAAATATATCACCATTATAAATATTCAAAACTAATCCATATCTGTAGCAAGAATATTTGCATAAATGCTCTGAAGCTAATAAAAGGAATCAGCATTTCAAATAACGTAAGATTCTATTTCATATTTTCCGGCAATAGTTCATCGAGCTATTCTGAGACGCTATTATTTAACCATTTGGTTTACTATATTAGTCATTCTCATCGATAATGTTCAGTTTAAAATACTTGTCGTTAACCATATGTTTGATGTGACTCTCAGTTGTCAGAAAGTTTGGAATATTTGGTTGAAAATGAAAGACAATAAAAGCAACGATGATAGAAAATTACATTGAACCGTCATAATGGATAGATCTGCTTGGCAAAGTGACAAAGTGTATTTGAAATAAAGGCATCACTTTTCACGACATATTAACGTTATGTCCAATGTGGCGTTTCCTACACAACCACTTAGAATTTCAATCATACACATAATCATATATCGTTTGTGTCTTTTTCTTAAACATTCAGTAGCATTACTATTTTTATTATCTTTATATATAATTGAATTTGGCTATTGCTCTGTTTCCTCCTGTGTAAATTTTATCGATACATTCTCTGTCCTTCCGTATATAGGGTATACAAACTTTCTAAAGGGTGCAACTTGTTTGTAATGTAATAAATAATATAATAGCATCTTCAAAATATAGAAGTAGATCAGTAATTCTGATTTGAAAATTGTTAATTCGATCAGGCGAACTACGTCACAGGTTTCCTCTTTGCACCAACAGTTCGACTTTTAGTTCGAAATAGAAAAAATCATTTAGAGTTGATATGCTCTTATTTCTACGATGTCCATTAGCTCTAGGAAAATTGCACAAACCGCCATTGTATTCTAATCAGAAGGCAATAACTTTCATTTTAACTATGCTTAGTGATATATTGTAAATGCCGTTGGGCAGTGGAAAAAGAGATGGACAATGTATGTCCAAGAATGTTATAATGTACTTTCGATGCCAGAGTCAATTGGAAATATTTCAGATCAAAAATGTGTCTCTGAATTGCTACATTACAATGGCCGGTATTGTCTCATTTGTCACGAAAGCAAGTCAAAAGCTTAAATTAAGGAAGTAATGTGAACAGGATAATTAATATTTATGAAAACGACATTCAAAGGAAGTACTATTTCCAAAGTGGTTTGCAGATTCTATTCATATATTATTTCCATGACAAAAACCAAATCACGAAAAAAAGAAAAAAAGTGCTATAGATAATTTAGAAGAGGGAGAATAATTATAGAGATTTCCATCTAACTTGGCGTACTTGAGGTGAACATATAACAGCAACATATAACAAATAGCATTCATTATAATGTCTGAAATCGAGCATTCTTAAATCTACTATGGTGTCGCTGACACGCTAACGCCCGAGAGAATAAATTGCAGTCAATGCGTACAAGATATTTTTCAAGGACTATAAAAATGAAATCTATTGATGCTGAAACAACTTACTTCACTATTGTGATTTATTTTCAGTTCCATAACACTAATACGACTGAAACTTAAAACTGATGTTTATAGGTTGGTCATTTTTAAATGTATTTAACGCCTCACAATTAAGTATTTTATACACGCTCCCATAACTTGTAGAAGACTATGAATATAATTGCAAAACTCAAAGTACAGTTATATATATATATATATATATATATATATCACCAATGGCCTAGCTTCAGTATGCTTATTAACTAACGTAGATAAATACCAGGAGGCCTGGATGCTACAACCAGAATTTCACATATCTACACTGATATACTTATTGTAACATATGATACATAAAGACAATCCCTGTAGTTTGAGGAAGAGATTCTAACGGTCAACTGACACAAACGGATTTAGATTCCAGGCTCAAATTCTATGATCTTGTATTATATTGTGTAAGACTGAGATATATAAACAACTATAATACAATTAAGTACCAACTTTGTGGAGAGGTCCTTGGCTCTTTCTTCACTCTCAAATCGAACTTCGATCGTGGAAAATCTGTTCCTCTTGTGATGCAGTCTTTAAATGCCCGTATGGGCCTTAAATATTTTTTCTACATTTTCTTTAATGGCCCTTTCGTATAGCCTTGTTTTTAGGTTGAGTGTCCTGTAAATAATTGTTTTTCTTTGCGATTTTTTCTGTGATGCGGAAGAGTATGCGTTCCAGTTTGGTGATGGTAGGGTCGGGACAAGGCACGACGGTCAGATGACATTCGATGACGGATGCGATGTACGCGTTCGGCACCTCCACCCGACCTTTTAGGGATAGCTTCCTCTCGGCCCATTGCTGGGTGAGAGTAGCCACCCTAGTCGTTATTTCGCCCCAAACGCATAGATTTGGATTATAAAGGCTTGCACGATTAAGATTAGATTTCTCAGGACATATAACAAGGTGAAGCTATAAGCACGATATCGATGATATATCAAGACGCATAGCGCCATACTTAAGCTTTCTGGGAAACAAACGAGTAAAATATGAGGAAAAATCAGTAACATACACGATGCGGTAATTTATCTTTATAATGTTTCAACATGTGGCACTATATACCATATATATTTTGTAGCATGTATGTTATTTCCATTGCATTAGCTGATAATATATAAGATAATTAACAAAAATTAATGAGTTCGGTTTATTAGGGTATCAATCAATATATTGATTTTTGGTATAGTGAGATATCAGAGGTATATATATATATATATATAGGAGGAGAGAGAGAGAGAGAGAGAGAGAGAGAGAGAGAGAGAGAGAGAGAGAGAGAGAGAGAGAGAGAGAGCAAAGTTAATAAAGTTAACGAGGAGCTCATAGTTTTTTCTAAGGTAGATTCTTGGAAAGATTTCACAACCCCTTGTCAATAATACTTATCGAAATGTTGACTTTTCGTAAAGATTTCTGCTGTAACATAACGATAGTCAATACACTTCTGAATATTTTTGAATATGAGCAAATTTTCATCCGTGCAAACTTACATCGTTTTGTATCATTCTCGTTTTGCAAGGATGTGTTTTTACATGTGTTTGTTTCTTTGCCCTAAAATTTGAAAATACCTGACCTGAAGTCGATTACAAATATATTGATAAGCGTGCATGAAATACATATATAATAAACATAGATATCGTATTGTGAGAATATACCCCCGAGTTCTCTAGTTAAATCACAGTGTTCTTTCTGCGGTACAAAATAACTTAGCTATTTCTGGCCATTTCTGGCCACCATAATAACTTGGCCATTTCTGGCCACCAGTTTTAATCTCACAGTTGTGGTGGAAGATGAGGGCGACTACTTTGAGCAAACTCTTATATCTTTATTATGTAAGGGATATTGTACTTTCTTTTTCTCATATGCAAACTGTCGTATTTGGCCCGAACACAATAAAATTGAGACGAAAGGGTAGAACGAATGAAATTTCTAAATGCTTAGTGAAATTACACACATTGATCTTCAGTATTTTCTGGAAATAAAGATCTGCGTTATAAACCAAGAGTTAAGCTACAATCCTTCAGTGCAGGAAGGAAGGAAACTGCAATAGAAGGAACTTAAAAAGGAATATGTCAGGAAAAAAATTGGGTCTAGGAGAGTCATATTGGTATCCGTGTGAGAAATAGTTGGGAGTCATGTCCGATATTTAACCATGGTTAAATATCCTCATTTTTAGCAAAATTGATGGGATATATGGAACTTCATTCCATAATTTCATCATATATATATATATATATATATGTGTGTGTGTGTGTGTGTGTGTATGAATATATATCTATATATATATATATACATATGTATATATCTATATATATATATATATATATATATATATATATATATATATACAAACGCATATATATTGAGACATATGTGCATATTCATATGTGTGTGTCTCTGCATGTGTAAGAATGCGTGCGTATGTGTGTGTGTGTGTGTAAGCGTTAGAAGGAGGCAGTGTGTAACTGGATATTAACGTCTCAAAAGTGATTTCGTGTATAAGAAAAACATTCGCATGGAAACAAACCTCATATCGGGATTAGCAACAAAAACGAGTTTTCACATATATAGAAATGTGATCGATGGTTCTTTCTTGTGGCATTCCTCACATGACTTCTTAAATATAATTCAGAGTGCCAATATATTCTTTTTTTCTTTTGTTTGTAATATTCTTTGTTTTTGTCTTGAAAATGATTAATCGTATGATTGTTGCAGGTATTTTGTTTTCAATCGTTTATTAAAATATTTGCAAATAAATAGCTAGCATTGACCTCCTTCTAATACCCTGGAGTCTGTAGACATCTGAAAATGAATCATCATCGCTCCAATGTATAAAATAACTCAGGGCAAATACTTTTGTCAGTATATGTCTTCTACTGAATCAATCATTTATATATAAATGTGTGATTATAATTAAGTAGACTAAGTAACTTTACTCTGAATCATGTCAGTGAAATAACAATCGAAGAAGCGTTGCTTTGGTTTTACTTTCAGTGTTACATATGAACGCTTTTGCTTATTGTTGTTATTCTCTTGTCTGTATCTGCATGCGTGTATTATTTCAACATGCTTGATTAATTTTGTTTAAATATTAAATGTATATATCCGTCACTGCCAAATACATCACGAGAAGTACTAAACTGGAAGATAAATGCATTTGGATAAGTTTAATAATATCAATGCTTTGTTTTCAATTTTCAGAAAGCAGTGATTGATAGTAAAGACTTCAGAATGATAACATAATGTCTATATATCCATTGGGCGATAGTTTGAGAAATTCTATCAGGCTAGAGCAGAATCAAACTAAAGAAGATAATAGGAGATAAGAGTTGTTAGAAGATAAGATGCTAGAAAGGATGGTTATTGAGAAAAAGCAGAGTTGCTTTTAGTAGGGAGAGAAGGAATAAGAAAGGAACAAGTGGCACTCTTGTGTTTTGTTTTACAAGTTTAGAGACAGGATGAACAGCACCTAGGACCTTCTCAGAACCTCCATTACTGAGTAGCTTCCACTCCTAAACTTAGCTACATACCACCTTTCAAATTGCATCCCGCTAAATACCACCTTTCAAATACCAGATGGTTGTGTTAATCTAGATGACCAGCTTTCAATTAATAGGTAGTTGTGTTAAACTAGATGACCACAAAAACGCGCACCCTACAGATTTTATAGTTTTAATCTATCCATTTTGTAGGACTATAGAAGAAACCCTTTAAATAATATAGAAAAGTGAAGCATTTACATACCGTTTTTTTTTTAATTTCTGGCACAAAATTGGATGCAAATATTCAGCCATTGTCATTATCGTTCCAAATCCTGTTGCATCTTACATGGAATACATGGTCCCCCAAAGTTGTCTTCGTTTTAAGCAGACGTACCATTTGGAGATTTGAATTTTTGTTTGAAAACTTCGATTCCATGTGTGGCAGTATATAGATCAATGCATATGACACAATTTGTTTTTAATCGAATATCTATCGGAACATCGAAACTATTTATGTGTTAGAAATCTTCAAATAATAACAAAAAGACTGATAGTAAGAGCTCCGATAAGCATTGAAAATTGAAGCATTGTTACTGCCGGCAGCACATTTAATTTGTCAGTGAGCAGAATCTCATACAAATTGAACTCACGCCAGGGGTGTCAATAAGAGGTATCAATAAAAACAAACTGAGGTATGTGGACTATACTGCATAATCAACTTTTAACAGAGTTCACCTATACAATATTGTAAACGTAATAAATGGCAAGGCATGGGTCTATGGTATGCAAGGGAAATACAAAAGAAAACAAAATCACTGGTAATCAGCAAGACAAAATAAATATTACCATCGAAGGACAGTCAATAACTTGAGAAGCAAAGATAATATAGCTGAAATATATATGCAATCAGAAAACAGCAAATGCAAAACAGAAAGCAAAAGATAGATTGAGAAAATCATTTGGAGAAAATAATAGATATTCCCCCCATCAAGAAACAATAATAGCAAAACAAATATATCGCAAATATGTTATATATGTTTCACTATTATACAGAGTGGAAACAGAGATCAGTATTGCTTTCAGTTAAGGGCAATGACCCCGCAGAATCGTCAGCACGTTGGGCGAAATGCTTGGCGGTATTTCGCCTCTCTATTTGTTCTGGTCTCAAATTCCGCCGAGGTCAACTTTGCCTTTAATCCTTTCGGGGTCGATGAATTAATTACTAGTGAAACACTGGGGTGAATATAACCGACTAGTCTCCTCTCCCCGAAATTTCACACCTTGTGACTTTAGTAAAAAAGGATTATTCTTTTATTTTTTGTGTGTAGGGGAGGGGGTTCTTTCGTTTCTTTCAGTTTTTGGACTGCACTCATGCCGGGGCAACCCTTGAAGTGTTTTAATCGAACAAATCGATACCATTACATTCATTTTTT
>NC_068995.1:53793981-53796775 GCF_001194135.2 Octopus bimaculoides | reverse complement strand
ACGACGATGATAGCGATAATAACGATGACGATGACGACGACGACGACGACGACGACGACGACGATGATGATGATGATGATGATGATGATGATGATGATGAAGATGAAGATGATGATGATGATGGAATTAAACGACAATATCTAAACGACGTTATTGAGTGCGTGTTGCACTCGGAATTTGTCGCTTATTGTTCGATTGCTATTTGTTGTAAGCGCTTATAAATTTCTTTTAAATGTTTTGTGAACCAATAACTTGAAAGACTTTTTAAGTTTGGACAGTTTCCACACTTCCTCACTGCGATAATGTATTTTCATTTTCCCAACTCACTCTGCGATTCCCATTACTTTCAGCTTCTTTATAAAGTATACTAGAATGATATTGCTATCCGTCACTGGATGAATGGCTTTCATAAAAATATTTCCATACTCTGTGGGTTAACTGCTGTCCATTACAAAGGTTATGGTTTTATTTATATAGCCATTTCTTTTTATTTATTGCAGTTGGAAGACTGCTTCGCGCTTTGAGCCATAGAGAAGTTTCCTGGTGGCCAATTCTTGGTTCTGGTTTGACTATGGCTAAGATGTTGGTTGTGTGATGTTGTGGCTGTTATTCTTGTACTGGCTATATGATAAGTATTGTATAAAGTATAAACCCCCGCCTTATACAATAACCTAAGTTGTTTTTTTTTTATTCCATACTGTATTTTAAGCAATTTTCTATCATTTCACCGTACTAAGGGAAATAAGTATAAATCGAGATCTTCTTGTCATTCGTGGTACCTTGCAAACGCAAACGCACACATACACACACACACACACAAACAAGCGTAAACATGTACAGTTATATATGAATATGTGGATATGAGGATATTTGTATGTATATTTGCATGCGTAGAGAATATGTATGTTTGTGAATGACTAATAAATGTGGTACATATCCGTATGTTTATATGTATTTCTCTCCATATTTCTCTCTCCCTGTCTCTCTTTCTCTCTCTCTCTCCCTCTCTCTCCCTCTCTCTCTCTCTCTCTCTCTCTCTCTCTCGCTCTCTGTACATATCTATCTATGTCAGTGTGCGACAGAGACAGAGGGGAGAGAGAGATATAAATAAATACAGTTATATAGTTGCAGAGATAGAGAGAGTCAGTGTGTGCTCTGGCGAGTGAGCAAGGAGTACAATGGAATCGATGTTCGATGAAATAGATTGGTAAAAGTAGAAAAAATGTGTATCAACAACATCCATATATACATATATATGTGTATGTGCATGTGTGGGAGAAAGTGAGGGGGAGAAGAAGTGGAGGAGACACTAATTCAATCAAGGTTCATGTTATGGAGTTATTCTATTGTGCTCAATTCCCTATCCTCATCAAACTTTATTCTTTCGTACTCACCCCCACCCGGCCAACCTATCTAAATATATTTCCATCTTGAACAATATCTTTCTCTCTATTTATACGTATCTAAACTATCCAAGCCACAACGCAATGGGATTAGCTTACAATTATTTCATCTTTTCTATTCTCTAACAACATTCTAACTCTAGAAGAGAACTTCACCTCACTCTATTTAATACAATTTTATAAATCTAAATTTACACCTCATTTTCCTTACTAATAAATGTCTTAAGACAAGCCTGACTTTTCTGAAACAATTATGATTTTAATAATTTCCAGAGGCAACATAATACTGTACACTTTATATGGTCGTTCATATACTAGAGTTATGATAGGTTTCTAGTTCTTTCTTTTTGTATTAAGTCGATAGTAAACATTAATGGTAGTTGTCTAAAATATGATATTATCAATCGAAAAACAATACTTTTCGTCTTTTCTCTGTCAATGAACAGAGCAGTTCCCCTGTTGCTATTGAAATTGCTGTCTAGACTCGATCGATATTAGCGTAATAGAAGATACGGCTGTCTTATTTACTCTACTTATAAACCACATAGTTGTATTCCAGGAAGTATAAGTTACAATATGGCAGAAGGTATTTCAATTAAATTTACACCGTTTCAAACAAACTTATTTAAAATATATTTTAGTAGATTAAATTTATGTTAATGCTGCATTGAAATTTAATTCAAACCTTTTAAATAATAAAAAAAAAAAAGTACTTAATAATTGGATATGCCGCTAGCTGTTACTAAGCAGGTAGAATAGAGTGTCGGTAATGCTTCACCGGGTTTGTTTTGAGTGGAAATCAGGTCGGGGTCAACTCTGCAGTTCATCTTTTAGTGGTCCATAAAATAAAGTACCAATCGAGCAATTGGATCAATGTAATATCGGCTCATTCCCTCCTTCAATCTTCTGCTCTTGTATCTACAGCAGGAACACTTTATGAATATTTGACTTCTCAGAGCTCTCGGAGTTCCTTGCTCTGGTTGATTCCGTGTGTGCGGAAAGAAACCTGTTGTCAGAGGTTTCACAGGGTCTCCTTGTGCAAATTAAAAGCTTTGGTATTTGGATGTTAATCATCGTGATTATCATTTCATCAACACCAAGACTAAACTGCGGCTGGAAAATAAAACGACAGTGAGCAATAAAATATTGCTTTCTTGTTTTGCACTGAGATAAAACATCTGAGAACACAAATTTCAAAATCATATCAGAGTAAAGTAACTACTCGAGTAGGTGTCTTCTACTCTAGCGATGGTCCCGCCAATGCTTTGTGAGTCGATTTCGTTGACGGCAGCAGAAAGAAGCCCATCGTATATTTGTGCGCGTGTATATTACATATTTGTGCGTGTATGTTACATATATGAATGTGTATATATATATATATATATATATAT
>NC_068995.1:53789538-53793768 GCF_001194135.2 Octopus bimaculoides | reverse complement strand
TATATATGAGAAGAGAGAGAGAGAAAGAGATACAGAGAGACAGATAGACAGGCAAGCTGGCATACAGACAGACATACAGTGAGTTAGATAGACAGACCGATACCGATAGATAGATAGATAGATAGATAGATAGATAGATAAATACTTTTACTAGAAGAACGGCGCCTTTCGTATGCACGTTTATTTCAACTCATTCTTCTATTTCTCCAAGAGCTTGCCATTGAAAAAATACAAGAATGTATTAGAATAATTGCATAATTGTAAAACATAGCCATATTCTAAAAAGAAATATCGACTTGCCATAGACACCCCATTGAGAGCGATCTTTATTTGTAGTCTACTAGATCGTAAAATTGGTACATGTGATCTCAGCTTATAGAAAGGAAGTTAATGTCTTCAGTACATTGAGTATGACTCATATTCTATCAACCTTAATTTTATTATCTAACTTGTCTTTTGTGTAACTAAGGCATTTGAGATCCGAACTTATACAAAGAGACAATGTTAATTCCTATAATAACGTAATCTCTTATTCTCATAACTAACGGAGTTTAAAATGTGAAATGCAGTGAATGTAATGAATAGTAAATAAACCCGCGCACGCGTGCGCGTGTGTGTGTGTGTGTAGAGGAGCGATACTCAGCGGTTATGGTGTCATACGCATGATCGTAAGGTTGTGTTTTCGATTTCTGGATCAGATAGTGCATTGTGTTCTTGAACAAAATTAATTAAGAAAAATTATCTTCTCACGACGCAGGGATCAGAACTATGCCAAATATGATACAAAATAATGACCGAAAAATTATTTGGCTTCTGATCACATTTAACCCCTCTTTTCTCTTTCTGAATGAAATCGACTGTGAAAGGGATGCGCTACACCAGGTGTACATCCCTAAGAAATACCGTGTGTCATGACGGTGCCCCTACAAATTGATCTGGATTTGAATCACGACACAACAGAAGGCAATTACTAAACCTATATGATATTTCTGCCGTAATTGCAACCAAGTCTTTATAAACGTACACTCTGCAGCGTAATTGAAACAGGTTTCATTGGAAAATGGAGTCTTAGATACTCGATACCGACATTAAACAAATTATATGGTAATGCATCAGTATGACAGCATGAAATGTGTGCTCTAAATTAGTAATTAATCGAACTAATTAACTAAGAGAATCTATATGTGTTTCTTCTCCTTTCCACAAAATGCCCTTTAAACTACATTTAGATAATATTTTAAAAGAGCTGTTTTAATAATATTGCCCCCAGATGTTCTTAAAAGGACTGGATTTACAAGATTAGAACACGCTTGGCCTCAAGTTTTCATATGGGTTAACCGATAACAACAGCAGCTGCCAGATAAAACCTGAAGAAAAATATTGAGATTTTCTCATTGCAATGCAATTGCAAATGAAATTTTGATACCAGATCCCATAAGATAGACTTGCTCATATTTGCGCCAGTATGGTGTTTAGTACTGTCAAAATAATGGCTATTTTTATAAAACGTTTTAGTTCTATAAATACAATAATATATGGGGATTTTTTCCCTTCATTCATTTTATTTCTTGTTGCATATATTTTCTTGTATAACTCGTTATTCGTAAAAAAAAAAATCGCGTTTATTCATTTGAGAAACGTAACATTTTCGTTCAGAATTTCACTTTTAATCTGTACCTTGCGAGGTTAGAAGCCATAAAAATAGGACGAAGTTATCATCTAGGGAGAGGAAGTTGCCAATAGAAATCATTAGATATCTATACACATTTAAAGCAAGTCATATATAACAAATAAACAAACCATGTTAATGGGTTTGTGAATTTGTCCATGTATAGTCAGTAAACATATCGAAAAGCAAGCAAATTTAGGAATATTTGCATATGCTAAACAGTGGGGTTTTTTTTTCGTATTTACTCGTGATGTGCACAGAAGAGAAAAGAATCGATTGCTAATAATTTGCATAATATTTTCAAGAAAGCATTAACTTTGCACAAAGGTAAATTATTGAACGTATTATACACACGGACGCCTACACATGACACATACATTGTCATATACACACATAAAAGCGTAACAAAATAGCAGTCAACACATGCCGTTGTATTAATAGATTCCGGCTTGCATTATTGAAGATTTCAGAAACGCCAAAACAAGGTTTCTTCTTTCGGGTATATTAAAACTTAGTGACAAGACAACTCTCAGCCTCTACATAAGACTAACCGCAATTTAAAGATAACACTTGTTCTTAATATCCTTTATAGTATTTGTAAAGAGGCGAGATGGCAGAATCGTTAGCACGCCGAACAAAATACTCATCACATATCGTCCGTCGAGGTCATCTTTTCCTTTTATTCTTTCACGGTCGATGGAATGAGTATCAGTTGAGCACTGGGGTCGTTGCAATTGACTTACCCCCGAAATTGCTGTCCTTGTGCTAAAATTTGAAACCAATATCGTTTCCAATATAGGTACAAGGCCTGACATTTGCGAGGAGGAGATAAGTCCATTGAAACGACCCCAGCGCTCAACTGGTACCTATCTTATCATCTCCGAAACAACGAATGGCAAAGTCGACCTCAGCAGAATTTGAACTGAGAATGTAAAGACGGACGAAATGCCAGTAAGCATCTTGTCTGCCAGATCGCCATCTTAGACTAGTTCTTAATATCGACTTCAGTTTTGCAGAGTCCCGAATGGTGTATGCATTCAGGTCAGATCAAAGATGAAATTTCATTTCAATTTTTATTATAAAGATTCTCCACTTAATAATGAGTTTAAAACCTTTCAAAATAGAAAGGCCGTTATGTTTAAATGGCCTATATAAACCATTAATGCCATTTTTCTCCGTTTTCCCAAAGAATATCCGTTGACACGAAAACTTTCATTTTCATATCTCGGAGATACCTGTGCATTTTCATAAGCATTTAGAATAAACACAATTCCTGTACTCACATATTCAATACATACACAATTTTCATGTAATGTAATTTTAAATCCGTATTTGGCAATACTTCATTATTCTTGTCCCCTATAAGCTCATATTAGACATAAAACCTAACTGATAATTTCTACTCCACCCATTAGAATAATTTTTCCCAACTTTATTCGACATTTTTCTATTACATGATCATAAATACTGACATATCAATGAAGGAATGATTTGCTAGAAAGATTCATGTTAGACGAATTTTGATTTTAATTGAATGGTGGAACGAAATATCTCTTATCGAAAGACTTTTTCCTTGCACACAATTTCAATGATCCTTGTTATAGCACGTTTTATTTCGCAGGATTATTTTTGTAGTGACATGTAAGCAGCACTTGTATCAGCGCTCTCCAACTTCGGTGTTGAAATGACAAACGAACATGTAAAAGTTGTTTCGGAGTAAATGTGTGCATGTATTTCAGTATGTAAAAAGAAGTGTTCGAGCCTTGTATGCGCGAGTACACACGCAGACACATATATACATAGATACATCCATACATACACACATTCAAACATACATACATGCATACATACATGCATACATACTTACGTAAATGCATACATTCTTACGCATGTATATATGTACATATATGTATGTAGATAGATAGATAGATAGAGAGAGAGAGAGAGAGAGAGAGAGATAGAGAGATAAATGATTTCCTTTATAGATAAAGAATATGAAATTTAGAGGTTGGAAAAGAAGACTTTCTTCATTTGATCTTCCCGATGTATCTGAAGCAGCATAGCGCTCGACTGAACGCATTGCTTAGATATTCTTGTATAGAAACTTAGAAAGAATTATCCAGTTATCTTCATTTACATCATCCTGTTGAAATCTGATTTAGCGTTCATCTCCCCTGGACCGATGAAGTAACTACCCGTAATAGATTATCGTTAAATAAACTGATTTCCTACTGAAGCAGTAAATTCAGGAGCCTGTCCTATGGAAGGAATCATTATTTAATTTAGGGAGAACAGGTAGAACACAAATTGTTTCCTTTGCAATTTCAAAGTGGCTGAGGTAGAGCACAGCGTGGGTTAGATTAATACAATTTATACTGGTTCATTGCGTTTACGACTTGCTATGGGGAGAATCATAAGTGTGTGGCCGTACAACTCGGTTGGAACGAATTCCGCAAGGAATTTATTTCCGAAACCATTGGCTTATCGGTTTTCTCATCGCTATAAATCAACAATATATAAACTACACACTCACAGACACACACACAATATATATATATATA
>NC_068995.1:53786579-53789528 GCF_001194135.2 Octopus bimaculoides | reverse complement strand
TATGGGTGTTTTTGTCTACTAACTGCTTAGATAATCTACCTTTTTTTATGTATTTATAAACAGAACGCTATTCTAAGGTAATTGCCTCACTCATATTACTGATATTCCTAATAATAGCTGAGATTTGTAAACTCACATTACGTTTTGCTGTTTATTTTCTTTCTGTCTGATCTGCTGTCGACAAGAAAAGTGTAAATCGACAAATATATGAAACTTAATCTTCCAAGTATGTTGGTGTTTTAAACATCAAAAGTTTTGTTGTGATGAAAATAGCCAATTTTTTGTGATCATTATGTTTAAAAAGACGAGTCTATTGTTATAACATATAAGTCATGGCGGCGATTGGGATTTTATTTCAGTTTTTAGCGAAGAGGAAAATGCTATATTTCTATCGATTTGAACGGGATTTATCGCAACACTCTTAATAGACCAACACGAAAAAACAAACGGTTTCCGGTCTCTTGCCAATACGTCAATACGGCGTCATTATCATTTTCTATAATTTTCTTATCGTCTTGTCTGAAACGTTCGATATTTATTCTCCATGTCGCCAATGTCTTCACCATCATCATATTCCCTCATTGATTTTGATGTCTACGTCTAAGATATGACAACTTGCTTGTACGAACATTATTTTTTTTGTGATTTGATGCTATTTATTTCTATGTCAATATAATCACTATAACCAATGTTTTTTTTAAAAAAAACACACTCTACCTCCTAGACAACAGATAACTAATATGTCTACAAATATCCTTCTAACCTCTATTGACACCATGTGTGACCTATCTTTATACTGATACGCCAGCAATGTAAAAGGTCATTAGCTATCAAAGTCACCTCTGTTTTATCACACATACAAATCGTTTCCATTTCTGTTAAGTATTTACATAAAATCTGTTTCTAATATTAGCTTTCATGAATTCAATCCTATATGTTTATATAGTGATATTGCGATAAAAAAAATCATTTCAGCGCACAATTTGACGTCACAGATTCAGTGAACGTCCGTACAGCAGTGGTACGAGTAGTTGTGAATATTGAGGCAAGCAATAATTCCTTCAGACTCAATGTGATATCGGCGTGTCTTTGCTGTGTTTGTGTATGATGTGTGCGTCTCTCTGTCTGACTAAAACATTTTGGATATCCATATTTTTAAATTTCCAAATAGATTGAATTGAGAGCTTACGGCAGTAGGAAGACGGGAGAAAAATTTTGCTCGAAGTGGAAACCCACGTAATTTCATATTTGTGCTTAGTGTTTCTGTTGACTTTCTATGCTATTTCGTAGCTGATTTTCGAGAAATATCTCATGAGCACTTTTCCATATTTGAGTTTGTTATTGTGGCCTGAGTTGGTGATCTGAACAATATCGTCGTTCCTGATGCTACAGCAAGAATCATCAAATGACACGGTACTCATCATCGTGTGATAAACAACCTCTCTCACATGTATATTCTTCCACAGCTCTACTTTAGCATTCAATATTATGATCTCTCCCACTCTTCCGAGATTAACAAAAAACTACATATAGACAAAGAAATAGCTGCCATATCAATATCCTCATTGTCTGCATTGTGTTGAGATGAAAAGTACTGCCAAGAAAGTACGAGAAATAACCGTCGCATTCCTACTGCATCCACCTTGACGGCTTTTGTAGCGGCCCCACTGAAGAATCTACATGCCTGCTATGTGATGGTCTTCTTGGTTGAATTTATGTTGTGGTGGTCAAGCAGTAGAAAATTATATTCCTTTAGATATTTCACTTTCTTCGAAGAGAAGATGGGAAAATATACGTTGAGCGCGACGAGCATCTAAGTAACAATATCGACCGCTGGGTTCAAATAATACTATATGCAGTCGCTGGACTGGCAACAAACAGCATTCAATCATCTCTTAAACGAGAAGGCAACATTTCTGAATTGCACATTTTCTAATATACTTTTCTAATCTCGCTTTAATGCGATTTTATCCTCGTCGTCTTATTTCAAGATATCCGTGGTGAATCGAGAACAACGATAACAACAACGAACAATATAATGTATACTCTAACTTCGAACTTTTTAGAATCCCTTTCAGTTCATATAAACTGATTAAATACTTGTGGAAGGATGTGAATATAGTAACACTTCTGTTTGGCTTTCACTAAAATATAGGCAGTAATCAGCAAAAAAGAAAATAAATGTTATATCGTTTATAGATTTGAAGCTTGACATCTCATGGAATAAATAGGTTTAGCTTGGTTTATAACGAAAGCAAATTTCGGCAACACGATTTTGCCACAACATTATGGGAGAGTAACAAGTTTATCTCACATTGTCTCACTTTACTTATCCGTCACTCTTTCACACGCGCACGCGCACGCGCACACACATCTATGCGTATGTGAGTATGAATGAATGAATGTATGTATTTCGGAATTGTATATGTTTCATAAGTAAATTGGTCTCAGACCGTGTGTTGAACCTGAAACAATTACATTTTAGTGTAAGAGTCACTTTAACGATTCAATAATGTATTTAAAAAATGTTATATTTGTCATCTGTTGTGTTTGTATAAGAAGTTAAACTAAAAACTTTTCCAACTTTTATTTTTGTAACAAATTCAAAAGATATTTCTACTTTATGACAGTGTTTCCAACTTGTTCGTCTGCGGCTTCTAAAATAGAAAGAAAATATCTTAAAGCGAAGTAACCTTTGCATCAAAATTCATTGTGAAAGTATGAAGTGGTATTGAATCGTACATTGTTTAGCTGAATAAATAAATAAATGCATACATATATAGATGTATACACAAACGTACACACACATACGCTTATATATATATATATATATATATATATATATATGTATAATCTATACCGAAATATATATCCATATATATATACAATATATATATATATACATATGCATATACATACATATATATATATATATATGTATATAATATA
>NC_068995.1:53783842-53786480 GCF_001194135.2 Octopus bimaculoides | reverse complement strand
TATATATATATATGTACATGCATTATATGTACGTGTACGTCTATATATATATAAATGAATAAACAAATAAACATAAAAATAGTGTCTGTTGGATTCCTTATCTTAATTGCTCGGCTAGTGTTGTATATATTAGGTTGGTTGGGGCTTTATTGGAGAGTAGCAAGTCTTAGAAAGTTCGCTAGGTTGATTTCTTGATATCTTTCTCAGCGGTAAGCTATTAGAGTAACGAATAGAAAGATTTTGCAACAATGTGCATAAATCAATAGAAAATATTTACTCAGCAGTAAAGGGGATACAGAAAAAGAGGAGAAAAGCGAGATAAAAGAATCGACACAACTTCGGTGAAAGAATATGAGAAAGATATAAGAACAATATGGCGTATTTATCATAGTAAAACACTCAGAAATTCCTTTCATTCTGCGATTAAGACTAGTCATATAATCATATTCATTAGAGTGGCTTTTGAAAGAAAGGGAGACATTTTTCTGTTCAATTATAGATTGAGATG
Organism: Octopus bimaculoides; assembly: GCF_001194135.2. Taxonomy (NCBI): domain Eukaryota; kingdom Metazoa; phylum Mollusca; class Cephalopoda; order Octopoda; family Octopodidae; genus Octopus; species Octopus bimaculoides. The sequence continues at coordinate 53,785,972 of NC_068995.1, read as the reverse complement.
AAAGATAAAATATCTGTAAGTGTAGAAGACAATAGCTCAAATAATAACCGAAGCATCAAGAAAATACAACAATGACACAGCCGGGTATTAACTATAGTAACGCACTCTTTCTAAATCACATAGTAGCAGTTACTGGGAAAATACTTTATCTAAATATTTCCTTTATACAGTAATTACTCTGGAAATAGTATGTTGAAAAGAATATATGTGAATAATAATATTCAACTTTAAAATTTAAGGGGCGAATAGTTTCCAAACTATAAAACAGATGTATGAGGTAACGAGCATTGAAAGACAATACCACTGTTTCATTTGCTCATGTATTCACTTCATTTGCAAGGCTGAGATATGCATGTGTATATCTGTATATATATATATATATATATATATATACATACATACATACATATACATACATATATATATATGCATATATATGCACATATATATACATATATACATATACATTTATATATACAAATATATATATATACATATATATGTACAAATATATATATGCGGATCCCATCACCTTTAAACGGAGTCTGAACAGATTTTTTCAAGGAATAACACATAAGCCACCCATACCTGGATACAACTCACTCAACAAGAACTCACTAGCTGAATGGACCATAAAGGAAACATGGCTTATAAAGGATTTAGATAATCCCGTCAGGTGGTGGTATTAAGATAGACATGGCCTGGACCAATCTTTGGTCGAAACACATCTAATTTTTTATCTAAGTTTGTTTTTTACATACACACACACACACACACACACACACACACACACACACACACATTCTTTAATTAGACTACTGGACTTATCTTGCGGCTGATACTGCAACAAGTAAGATGATGAAAAAGAATTTGAGAAGAAAGAACCATTTACTATCTAGTTCGATAATATTAGGAATGGTATAATGTGAATAACTGCCACTTGGCATAGATACTAACTGGGAAAAAATGCAAAAAGACTTCACTTGAGTGTAAAGCACGATAGTAACACTCGAAGGTTTGGGAGACACTAGAACACTCAGTTCCGCCAATATGCGACTCTGCACCGAATTATTGGAGTATCTGTCGTGGTGTATTCAAATGTAAGACGCATGTAACTCTACTGGCCTTGCAATTCACAATGAATAAGTGTGTACAGTATTAACCGAATACAATTTCACAAATTATGAAATGAAATCAATAAGAAGGAACTACCCTCCATTTCCCACCTCTCTCCGTCAGGAAATGTGAGACTCAAGATTCTATCAAACGAAAACAACGTATCATTATATGTCCGTATATCAATATCAATGTTTAAATACTCTGATGAAGCAATTTTCGTCTAGTCCTCATGCATCGGTAAATCTATGAAGCTGACATGCACATCGCAATTTCACTTTCCTCATCTAAGAGAAATTATCTCCCTCTCTTCATGACCATCTATAAATAATGCATTACGTTCGACAACTGCACTATAGATCTAAATTTCACATATTATAATGGATAGTTTGAAGTAAATTGCCGAGGAAGTTGTTAACTAATGACAAATAATTAATAATTCAGAAAATGAGTAATGGAAAATACAGGCATTCATACATATTGCGAAGAATTCGCCGCTTAATACAATTAAATAAATTAACTACGGCCCAATAGTAATTTCTAACTCTTACATAAGGAAATACGTTTGACATGAGGCTACAGTTGTTTAAATTAGCACCAGTACGTGGCTAATACTTATTTTATCGATCCAGATAAGATGACGGATATGATGAACATTTGTGAGATTTGAAATATGAAAAGCGTAAAGAACCTAACGTGTTAAGTCCATCGCTCTACAGATTCCACCATTCAAGCACTCTATTGTTACAAAGTCTTGGAAACCAGGAGTAAAATCAGTTTGGTCTAATTATTTTATCAATAGCTAGTTTTACAATTTCTCATAAAGTAGCGGCTCGTTTTGGCAAGCACATTTCTTGTACATGACATATTTGCATAATAGCGGAAATCAAGTACGACAGGTGTTTCAGAAAAAGGCTTAAGTTGATCTGAAGACTAACCTAGAGATTAATATTTAGTTAAGGGCTTCCTACTCGCCACCAGCTTCCATTAAATTGCTCTGTTCCGATTATATAT
>NC_068995.1:53781932-53783673 GCF_001194135.2 Octopus bimaculoides | reverse complement strand
TATATATATATATATATATATATATATATATGGGCGCTGGCGAATCATGATATATCTTGGTCAGCTGCCTATTATTCTATACGTTCGTTTCCTCGTTACAGAATTAAATTTCATTCGGTCTTTATGTCTGCAATTTCAGTAATGAAGGCAAAGAGGAATTTCAACGGTTAATTACATTCATACTAATTTCATAATGGTGAAGTACATTTTTACTCATATATATATTGTGAAAAGAATATAAAATTTAAATTCTGTAAATTAATGTTCTCAGGTAATCGAATAAAACATAACATATGACCGTAATTCAGTTAATGGGTTTCGGAAGATATGATAATTCACAGATATCACTGGTGCAATCTGAAGGAAAACGAAAGCAAATGAAATCAGTACATACACGTATTGCGATTATCTACTCATTCAGCCAGCTCGTTACTCTCATTTTAATACAGCACCTTCATTGCACTTGATATAAGACCAAGTAATTGTTGGTGTTGTTGTTTTGTAACAGATCGGGCCACCTCGTCCTCAAATATCATCAAATCATTCTAGCCCCAACCATCCTGTTTTCTTGTATAATTTGAATCCCATATCCTAATGCGTTTCCTTTTTGGCTGTACTATTATATTATCTAACCCATCCATGCCATATTTAAGGTTGTAAAAAGAGATTTAATGGTTATTTCTAGCAGGTCGAACAGGCATAGAGAAGCTCCTTTTGTTGGTGCAACAAAAGCCATATTTTTTTCTGTCAGGATCGGAGATGTTATAAAATCGTGATTTTCATGTCAAATTCAATTGTATTGGCTGAGAAAATTATATGATATGAATGCAGTCTGAAATCGTAGTCTTCATGCAGAATAGACTTTCTGGAAAGTACGGCTTGTGCAGCGGCGGGGCATACCAGTTACATTGTAAGCTTTATTTTGACTGGGAACAAAGGAGTTGGCAAAGATGAAAGTTGTGACTTACATGTATAAATGAAATGAAGTATATCCTTCATGAGAGACTCAAAGCGCGCCACAACACCATCTTTACACTTTCTCTAGAATAGATAATTTTCTCTGCCGAATGAACAAAGAAAGAAACCACATAATTACTTCTGTTATGGAACGAACGTCACATTACTAGATGAGTCTTCACTAAGATTCGATCGTTCTTCTACAATATTTATTATAAGGATGATAACATACAATTCGTAATATGCTGTTCTCAAACGGATGCCTATGTGGTTACGAATTTTACTTTGCAACTACGCCGTTTTTGGTTCGAAAACACTATAAAGCCCCCTGGGTGAGTGAAATATGCTAAAGCTATAAATTGGCTAATAATGTAAGAGAAACCTGACGCAAAGAGTTTGTGTCCAAAATCGACAATATATATATATATATACATATAAAGAAGTTTGAAAACGCCAATATATACGATAAATTTTAATTTTCTCAGAGAACCTTATCAAAAATACATTTTTTTTTTAATGTAATTAAAAGAAAAGTTCATAATTGTTTCTTACTGGTGTCAACAGAGTCCACGTGGAAGCGTTTTACGTGTGGGGACACTACCAACACGGTCACTACTACTACTACTACAGCCAAGGGTTCTCTATTTAAGATTAATATTTTTCGAGGGATGCCAAATGTTTTGCTTATAGATTGTTTGTTTTAATGTATATCCTCCTGCTCAAGGAGAAACCACTTCTAGCCACTTGTGTTAAGCGTTCTCAGCATCACATTTTTTCAGTTGCA
>NC_068995.1:53781155-53781922 GCF_001194135.2 Octopus bimaculoides | reverse complement strand
ATATATATATATATATATATGTATGTATATATATATGTATATATATACATTAATTGCTTATAATTATATACTTATATGAATGTGTATATGTATGTGTCTATGTGTGTGAGTATCGCCAATGTTCATCGGCAAACGATAAGGACAAACGACGAACGAGTCTCTTTGTGTGTGCGCGTGTGTGTGTGTCTTATTTTATGACCAATTCCTTTGAAATATTTGCTATACACCAATTTACAGAGACCCTCTTATTACTGTCGTCGTTTACAATATCGTAGATCAATATTTGCAGTGTTCATGTTGTAAAACTGTAACCAAGGACGCTAACGTTCACTAACACCGTTATAAAATTAATAAAATATATAATAAATGGTTCCGTTACTCCAAGCAATCACCTGAATCATGCACAAGAACAATTACCTCCGACGAGTCACTGAACTCTAAATGTTGAATGATTCAGCTGTGGTCTTTATTGGTTCACAGTTGCGTGTCCTGACTATTGCACTTCTAAAATTTCATCAATTAATAATTGCAGAACGTAAAGTAAAAAAGAGGTAACATATATCTTAGACATACACGATTCTGGTGTATTTTTATTTGTCTCATATTGCGTCTGTGTCTTTTGTCTTTGATTCTTACTCACCAATTCTCTCTCTCGATGCCACTTTCTTTATTTACATCTTGCATGCTATCTCACGACTGTCAGCTTACACACACACACACACACACACACACACACACATATATATATATATATATATATATATATA
>NC_068995.1:53762267-53780887 GCF_001194135.2 Octopus bimaculoides | reverse complement strand
ATATATATATATATATATATATATATAAACATACTCATACACACACACACACACAGACATACACACACACATATATACACACCTACGTACCTATGTATATAGATAAATTGATTGATTGGGAGCGAGCAAAACATTGTGCATTTTACGATGGTGTATTCGTTTCTGGATGTGTTGTCTTATGATATTATTTTTGCTTTCTGTCTGATCATTTGTTTATATTTATTTTACATTTTGCATATTTTTTTTTATAATATGATTTCTTTATTTCTTTATATATTTTTATTTGTTCATTTTCTATACAATCGTCTCAGGATCATTAATTTTATTCAGAACCATGATGACAGTTTTCAGTACGCATCTCCCTCCCCGGTCTACACCAATTCCGCACACATTTCACTACTCGTATTTCCACACTAATGAATGTGACAAATGCGAAAGATATTAATGGCAAATTTTATGTTTTAAACTAACGATTTGTTAACGGTTAAATTCACACATCATTATTGACACTTAGGATAACTTACGAGATTATATGATTTATATAAAAATATCTGCATACATCTAGATTCTAGATTGTACGTACGTCGTGTATATTTTTTATATATATGTGTGAAGAATATAGTGATGTATAAGTAAATTCTTGTCTGGGTATGTTATGCATTTATATATGTACGTACGCCTGTGCGTACGTTCCTATGTGTGTATCTATATATAACTATGTGTGTCAATGTGTGTATATATATAACCACATCTGATCGATTGAACGACAGGACATCGGGCATGTGTATATATGTGTGTGTATTTGTGTGTGTTCGTGTGTTCGTCTGTTTGTATGTGTGTGTGTGTTATGTATGAATGTATGTGCGTAGGTATGTATGCATGCATGGCTGTGTGTAGGATATATCAATACTGTTAGGTACGAGTATGTGAGTATGTGTATGTGTATGTGTGTGTGTGCGTACGTGCGCTGAGTCGTCATATTGGTCAGTACAGTACCCGGGTCAAAGGTCATTCCCTATCCAGAAGCGCCTTACTGTGGTTTCCCGGATTATGTAGCGTGTGTATACCCCCAACTGGACGGGACACCTGTCCGTTGCAGGATTAATCCAATAGACAGACAGACAGACATACAGACAGATAGAAAGACAGATGGATAGATAGATAGATTGATTGCTTAATTGATAGACATTTAGATAGATAGGTAGATAGATATATAGATAGACAGACAGTCAGGCAGGAAGCAGACAGAGAGACAGACAGACAGATAGATAGATAGATAGATAGATAGATAGATAGATAGACAGATAGATAGATAGATAGATAGATAGATAGATAGATAGATAGATAGATAGATAGATCCATTAATGATCCGGTACTGATTTATATTGGTATGTATGTGAGTACTTGGTTGTATGACCGGGTGTTTCTATTGGAGCCACGGCACAACCTCTTAGCGTTATGGTAATTTTTAAAAACCTCCCATTTACATCCAATGTCTATTCGCACACCCAACGTCCTTTTCCTAAGGGTCAAATCGCGAACCTTGATTGTGTTGCTAGAGCAGCGTCATCGCAGAAAGAGATAAATAGAAATAGAGAAGGTGCAGTGAGAGAGACAGACAGACAGACAGACAGACAGAAAGGCAAGCAGGCAGGCAGGAGCGACTCCTATGCAAATTCAACATTGAATAAATCCTGTTATTCCGTAGTATGTAACGGTATTGAGTACCTCGTTTGTGTAATTAAGGTTCGCGGGAATATATGAAATATTGTTGACTCACAGTGTTCGTATGTGCGTTTGTGTGCATGTGTGAATAGTTGTGCGCCTGTTTAATTCGATACGAAAATTCATGTGTGGCTACGATTATTGGAATATGTGAAAAATCATGTCAATAAATAACACGACATTACAGAACGATTATGCAAGGAAAAAAGAGCAAGGTAGACAGAGAGAGGGGGGAGATGGGGTGAGAGAGAGAAAAAGATGGGGAAACAGTGAGAGAGAAAGAGAGGAAGAAAGATGAGAAGAGAGATGAAAGAGAGAAGATGGGTGTGAGAGAGAGAAGGAGAAACTAAAGCAGGATTGTGTACGAAACGGTGAGGATATAATTGTAAAGTTAAAATTACCGACCACTTTGATTGTGTAAAGAGAAATTTTTAGATAATTCGAAACACGGCTGTAAAATGATTCTAAGGATTATTTAGTCATTGAAAGCGGATCAAATCGAAATGCTGACAAATAACTAAATCATTATGTGGGTATTATACTGAATGTTTTTTTATACATACACACATATATACAAACATATATGCATGCATATTTTGCATATATATATATAAATATATATGCGTTTGTGTGTGTATCTATATATGTTTGTATGCTTTTTTTAATATTAACTTTTGGAAATAACATCTTCTGACCCTGTCATCTCTAATTAATAACGTATCGATCATCATTAATTGACTAATGAAGCATGGTTGAAAGATTGCACTTGACAACGAGTTACAAATTAGCGGTATTTTATGCACGATATTACCTCCCCTTCGACAAAAAAAGAAATGACATTTATTGATGGAGGTAAAGTTTTGAATTTGAAGTTAGTGATGATGGAGATGATGTTGGTTACGATGATGATGATGATGATGATAGTAATAGTGGTGATGAGGGTGAACGTTTTAATAGCAATGGTGGTGGTGGTGGTGGTGATGATGATGATGATGATGGTAGTGGTAGTGGTGGTGGTGGTGGTAATGATGATGATGATGATACTGATGATGCTGATGATGATGACGATGATGTTGATGGTGGTGTTAGTAGTAGTAGTAGTGGTAGTGGTGGTGGTTGAGTTGATTGTGGTAGTAGTATTGATGATGAGAACGGTAATCACATTGTGATGATGACGAAACTGCTGATGATGATGATTATGATGATGATGATGATGATGAGGTGGAGGAGGAGGAGGAGGAGGAGGAGGAGGAGGAGGAGGAGGAAGTCAGAGTTGGAATCAGACGGCAGCGGTGGCAGCGACAGCAGGGTCTGCGGAGGTGATGGTTGTGGTCATGGCGGTTATGATTGAGGTTGTTGGTGATGGTGCTGGTGCTGGTAGTGGTGGTGTTTGGGTGGGAGTGATCGTGTTGCAGCTACAGTTGCTGTTGCTGCTGCTACTGCTGCTGATGTGACGATGTTGATGTAGATGATAATAATAACCATGATGATAATGAAAACGGTGACGAAGATGTTGAAGATGATAATAAAAGAGAAGGTGGTGGTGGTGGTGGTAGTGGATGAGGAGGAGGAAGATGAGGAGATATATGAGAAGGAAGAGGAGAAGGAAGATGAGAAGGAAGGAGAGGAGATAGAAGAGAAGTCCAGGCCCTTTGTTTGCAAAGGGTCATTGGAAAAGATTGATGTACGCTTTCACGTGAAAAATTTCATTTGATGACTGAAGAGGTTATTTATTTTTTTTAATGCAGTCTTTTAATGTTGAAATTATGGAAAATGGTCGACCATCTCCCCTTTGGACAAGAAAACCAATGATCAATGATTGGCATCCGATAATGTACCATTTTGCATATTGGGCGATAGTATATCTTGGAATAATTTATCCAAAGTGTATGAGTACTTCTGTATTATAAGATTGTAGGGTGTGGTATAAGACAGATTTGTCTCTAGAAATACGCAAATATGTAATGATTCTTTCAAACATGACGTACACATTTCTTTTGTGGCAATAGCATGGGCCAAATATAACGCGTTGTGTGATAGAAACCGAAACGACGCCATTGTAAATCAAACTTCTTACACAACAATGACTGCAACCTTGCTTGTTATGAAAGGTTTTCTTGTTTCATGTAGACACATTGCAAATGCATTGGATAAGTACCAGTGATATATTGAGGTCAATTTATTCGACAATATACACCTTAAGTAACAGTTGTACCGGAGTTATGTATATTCTTAACCACACAGGCACACCCCCCCCCACACACACACACACACATCTGTATACCTTTGCTTGCGATCAAAGGGGTTAAACCCGAGACTATTCTGTTCATATTTTTTTAAGGAAACGAAAGTAGAGCTCCTTTTAATGTAGTGCGATATTGTATGATTTAAGAGAGCTTTAGCGGCCACGTACATCATCCGACATTATTTCGTGTGAGTATATGCTTGTGTATATATATATATATATATATATATACACCTTTCTCACTCTTTCTCTCAGTACATATATATCTATATATATATACACACACACATACATGCATACACACTCACAAAGAAAGAGGAAGAAACAAGTAATTTCTAATTTTTCTCCATCATCCGTTTTCTTTTTTTTTTTTTCTTCTTCTGTTTCAAAAGAATTTTAATAGGGATTCACGGAAACGGAATTGAGTAAATTTGAGAGATTTTAAGAGCAAAGAAACAGAAGAAATTGAATATAATGACCACTAAAACACTGAGGTAACATAAAGTGTAGAACTGTATATATAAATTTAGATTTGATAATTTCACCATCTAATTATTATGTCCGTTTTCTCTGTTATGTTAATACTGCAGAATCGAACGCTGAAGCAGAGCACAACAACAATGTCGAGACTAAGTATAATAATAATAATAATAATAAAAATAAAAATAATAATAATAATAATAATAATAATAATAATAATAAAAATAATAATAATAATAATAATAATAATAATAATAATAATTCTTTTATTATCGCATGGCTTATAGAAGGAAAAACAGAAAAAAATAGGTATGTTTATGCGTGTATGGAAGAAAAAGAGAGACAGAGTCCAGAGACAGAAAGAGAGAGAGGGGGGAGAAAGAAACAGAAAGAGAACGTGTGTGTGTATATGTGTGTGTGCGTGCGTTTTTGGTGTTGTGAGTGAGTGTGGCACGAAGATTTATAATATGAGAAGATAAGAAATGATTTATTACAACAGCGTTATAATCTAGTATAAAGGATGTCCGGAGAAGCAAAAGTGTTGGCTTTTGTTGTACTTAGGGGAAAAAAAAACAAAAAATATCTAAGGGAAGGAGAATTGGGAAGAACCGTTACAGATGTGGTTTTCAGTTAGTTGCAAACAAAAAGCATTGAAGAAGAAAGATAAGTCGTTTGAGACGGTTTAACCATAACACATCTTTCTTTTCTATTTTTTAACTTTTCATATATTTTTCTTTTTTTTTTTTTAGTTTCGAGTTGTTTCTGTATCTTGTTTTTCTTTCTGTTTTTGTTTACTGATTTTTTTTTCTTTTCCGATAGCCTGAACTTAAAAATCGAAGCCATAGAATAGGTAATGAGTTAGACAATGATGATGTGGTGCAAATACCAAGATTACTGGGTGTGCATCTAGCAAGATTATTCTTGCTATTTTTGGTGCATTTGTTATTATTTTGATTGTTTATTTTTTCATTTAATATTAATAACGTTTTTTTGTTATATACATATGTGCGTGTGTGTATTTGCGTATAAGTGTGTGTGTGTCTGTGTGTGCGCCTGTATCTGTGTCTGTGTTTGCCTATAAGAGTGTCTTATTTTGTGTGTGTGGGTGTGTGTGTGTGTGTGTGTGTATTTGTGTATATGTGTGTCTGTGTGTATATGTGTGTCTGTGTGTATATGTGTGTGCGTATCTGTGTCTGTGTGTGTTTTCGTATAAGTGTGTGTGAGTGTTTGTACGTGTGTGTCTGTGTGTGTGTAGTCTACCCTGATACAAGTTATAGGCAGGGACAAAGAAGGGATTCTCTTGATAACGATTTTCTAAGAAAAGTATCACTGTAGCCCAAATATAGGAAATATATTACTTGAAACCCAAAGTTCATATGTCTGCATTTTCTTGTGGCGTTGATACGCAGTTCAAAGAATTTCTTAGCTCCTACATTAATTGTTTGAGAAAGTGTTCAGGATAAAATTATACTTGACACTTGACTGAAAACGGCTTTTCTTACAATCACATTGATATGCGAAATTTAGCTGACCACAATCACAACATGGTCCGTCGAATCGTAATCCATCAAAATTCATATGTTTTTTTCCCGATTCAACGGGAATACCCGCTAACAACACTGATACGTGCTTAAAGCTGGTTTTGATGCTCCTTCTACATGTGTTTCCTTTTTATTTGTGTAAAAACCTGCGTACTTACCCGCATTTCGCGATGTTTTTCTTATCATTTTCTTGCTGCCTCAGCTCTGGAACCGATTTGAAGACGATTCCAACAATGGTATTCCTCTTATTTTCTATCTAATTATGCTAAAATGTATTTTAACTTAATGTATTTTAATTACCATCTTGTTCGCCAACAATTTTTGAAAGGTGTTGACACGAGTAAATCATACAAATGTATTATATTGTAAATATTGAAGAAAATGTATATTACCAGGCCGCCATACGTGCAATAAAGTTTAGAATAGAGTGAGTGAGAGAGAAGAGATATCGCACAGAAATCAACTGTTTACTGGGTGCTACATTCGCTTTACGTTAAAATTAAATCATATTGAATTACCTCTTATCTTGCAGTCCTTTTGTTCCCGAACTTCAAGGAAGGTGATAAGAGATTGCCACAAAAAGATTTACAGACATCCACCGCGTTATGGAAACACTGAGATCATGAAAATATTCTCATAACGGGGAGTGCAATAATGCGAACAGTATTTTCTAATTGAATTTCATGTCCATTACCTTCCATATAAACTTGAAGTCAACGGTAAAATAGGCTTGGAGATTACAATTGTGTACGTCACGACAAGATTTACTTGTACGCAACGCTTCTGTGATACAAGGTACGTATTCAAAATTTAAATATTAAACAAAAAAAAATGTCTGCTGTCGATCGACAATCTGTCTGCATTCGAAACAGGTGCAGTTGTGAAGTAAATTATCGTAGTCGAAAAGGAGAGAAATAATTTGGAAAAGATATGGCATCAAAAAGATTTCTAAATAATACTTATGTATGAATATTTTAAAATTAAATTCAAACATGGTGGTATTGTATTACAGAAACCCTCAGTTTGAGTTGGTGAATAATAATATATATCATGCGGTTGCTTTTAAGTCAACGATCTAGTTCAGATGAACTAATAAAGATTCATATATATATATATATATATGTGTGTGTGTGTGTGTGTGTGTGTGTGTGTGTGTGTGTATAGACGCACGCGTGTACGCACACACACATACATACATACACATAGATATGTATATAGATATATACGCACGTACGCGCAAAGATATACATATGCACATACTCACGCACACACACACACGCATATATACATATATATTGCTATCTATGTATCATACATAATGCATACACACTGTCGATATGCTAGTTGTTGCAGTATTTGTCCTTAGATATCTTTTATAGATTTGCTGTGTTAAAAACACAATAAATAGACTGGAGAAAATTTGACTGAAAAGCTTAAATCTAAGAATAGGAAAGCAATGGGTTCCTTGCAAATTCCTCTCTCAAATTAGTGATCTCCTCGTATCTATGGCAAAAGACACTTACACTGAGTGCCGCCCAAAGTGATTCAACAAAATCAACGCATCTGACAAGCAGAGTGTTGAACCACATTGCCTTGCCTTTATCTATGTTTTGAACTATAAATATATTTTTTATTCATATAAAAATATTCAACAGAAAATTATATAAAAAAGAATATCTTAAAAATCTTTGCATATTCCGTTTCAGTTTCTTAATATAAATATATGAAAATGTCATCCATATTATGTGTCTGGTAGGTTTCTATCGTAAGTAGAAGGAACATACGAACATTTATGTTGCTTCAATTGCAGCTGCTGCTACTGTTACAAATGTTAACTGGTGTTCTTATAATGATGATGTTGATCATGCTCTCGTTGCTTACATAAGTAACTTTACTTTTATATATATTTGTATGTATGCACATATATATGTATGTGTGTGTATACACATACATGTATATGTGTGTATATATTTGTATATTTATATATGTATATAAATACACGCAGAAACACATCTATTGCACACATATGTACATAGAGAATCACACACATATGTATGTATGCATGTGTGTATGTATGTATGTATGTATGTATGTATGTATGTATGTATTTATGCATGCATGCATGCATGTATGTATGTATGTATGTATGTATGTATGTATGTACGCCACCAATTTGAGATAAGATCATTGTTATCCATTGCTGCAAGTTCTGCTTGTATTTCCATTGCTGATAGTAATGATAGCGTTTATTATTATTATTATTATTATTATTATTATTATTATTATTATTATTATTATTATTATTATTATTAAAGCAGTGCCACTGACGTCGCAATGCAGCTGCAAATGTTACTATTTGCTGAAGCTGTTTTCGCAGTTACCATTGGCTACTCTTACTTCTTGGTGTTGATGTTGTAGTCGTTGATTCCACTAATCACTACATCAGGCATGATATACTGTGATGACCATTTGTTGATTTTTGAGGTTGTCGCGTTTGCTATATTTTCTTCTATAGCAGTTGATCACAATTATGATGACGATGAGATGTAGAATGAAGTAGAATGTAAAAACTGAAGGTACAAATAGCTTCACAATTTAGTAGTGATGCAGACAAGGATGAGCCCTAAACTGTAGTCGGGCCCTTTAGGAAACATCCAGCCCCGACTGCGGCAAAACGCTGCAAGTCCATTAGATAGGATTCTCCTATATACAGCAATAGACAGGTTGATTGAATGACCGTATTGATAAAGTTTGACAGAAAAAACAATTTACAATAAATTACGAGATAAACAAATGCATTTATCATTATTAATTGAATAACAATTTAAAGAGAGTAGCGAAATGCTCATGGAAGTATTTCGCGATTTTGAATGATGGTCAATCTTTCAGGAATATACTAAATGCGGGGCAGATTGTTAAATAACAATGTTTGACTTCGATAACACTTTCTCCCACTCACATCGCTGTAATGGCTAGGATAATTTTACAACTGGTGTGCAGTGTGGTGGAAGAATCATTATAATCCATCATGAGATTGGACGCATTGACAAGCCTCATATTTTAGTTGCAACATATTGTTTGTTACTCCTTCCTCATATTGCCTGCTACAAGGTTGCAGATTGTAGCTACGGGATAAGATTAGTTGGGAGCGCCTCATATATGATTAATCATTACGTTGCTTATTTTTTTATTGCATAGATATAAACCGAAGCTGGTTTAGAAAGATTTCATTAAGAAATTCGAAACACTGCCATGTTTTTAATCCACCACGCGACAACTTGAGTCACTTCAAGTTTTGAATAGTAGAAATAAATAAACTTTTTTTTCATATGTTAGTTTATCGAGGTCGAGAGTGCTGGCAGAAAGGTTGAGCGGTATTTTGTCAATCTTTAGGTTCTGAGTTCAAATTCCGCCAAGATCGACTTTGCCTTTCATCCTTTCCTTTCGGGGTCGATAAAATAAGTTCCAGTTGAACACTGGAGTCGCTATAATCGACTTAACCTCTCCAACCAAATTGCTGGCCTTGTGTAAAAACTTGAAAGCAATATTTGAAACATCGTGCGAATCAATGTCAACGGCTTTTCAGTGCGTAACTGGTACTTAATTTATCGACCCCGAAAGGATGAAAGATAAAGGCGACCTCGGCGGAATTTGAACTCAGAACGTAACGGCAGACGAAATACGGCTAAGCATTTCGCCCGGCGTGCTAACGTTTCTGCCAGCTCGCCGCCTTACAGATGAATATTATTGGAGCACTGCTCTCTCTTTACAATTGTCACGTAATAGCTGATCCTCTGGTTCAGCAGCGGGAGAACCAAGAAGGTATCTAATTCTACTCACGACTACGTAGACACCTAAAGCAATCAGCAAACGCATAGTACAAGCGGAAGTATGGTACGGGGACTTTAACTACAACGTCAAGCTTTTGCTTAGTAATTGTATAAGCAAACATAGGAAGCAAAGACTTGGCACTTAATTTAAACCTTCAAAGAGAATATCTTACAAGATATGAATTTATATGTAATATTTTATCGCCACAGAATTGGCTAGACTCAAAGTTTGATTTTTGTTGATCCGAACGCAACCAACTTGTATTCTCAGTGAAGGAATGGAAAGAATAAACATCACAAACCCCATATCCATTTCCCATGTAATGTAAGGCTAGCTGCCAAGTTAAACAAATATTGAAATCATTTTTGGTAAATTCTAGCGATTAGTTGCTAGTAAAGCTAGAACACTTTGTGGTACATATTTTAGACCACCATCATACTGAGTGAAGCTCTGCATGGTCATATTTGCCTTTGGCTTGCTTTGCATCGATCGAAATTAACCAACAACATACTGAATTGATTTCATCGATTATTTGCCTTGCTCTATAAGAATTGGTGTTTTGACTCGTTAGAAAAAAAATCAATATCTCGTTCCTAAATATTGTTAACGAACACTATACATCAGCTAAGATGTAAACTCCGGTAAAATCTACACGACCACTGACTCCATTTCACTCCCGATTTATGTAATTTCACGTCGCACAGAATGCTATTATCCTAAGGATAATTATGAACGTCTCACCGCTCTTTTCTCCGCTATAAATGTATATAATACAGCCATCGTTTCGAATCAAATGAAAATGAATGTTTTAGATCTTCTTAATGCCATTATATATCAGTCGTTTGAGGCTGTTTACAACTCCAACTCGCTTTATCGTAATGTTTTCTACATATCCTAGCAGAAAGAAATCTGCAAGATCCAACTACATTTAAATATATGTGCAGAGGAAACTCATAAATTAATCCTCGGAAATATGATAGAAGCGAATTTAAAGATCCAAACTTCGGCCTCATGACAATAGTGAGCAAAAATTAATGCGTTGGTCTGGTTTTCTAGATATATATGTAGGCGCAGACGTAGAACTGTTCTAAGAAGCTTGCTTCCCAATCACATGGTTCTGGGTTCAGTCCCACTTGCGCAAGTGTCTTCTACTAAAGCATCGAGTCAATCAAAGCCTTGTGAGTGGATTTGGTAGATGGAAACTGAAAGAAGCCTGTTGTATATATAATGTGTGTGTCTTTGTGTCTGTATTTGCACCCCCATCACCACTTGAGATCCGATGCTGCTTCTTACTATAGACAACCATATATGACGAGCTTCGACACCGTTTCCCTTTATGAAATCCTTTCACTAATCACTGATCGGTTCAGGGCAAAGGGAAGAAATTTGACCAACTTACCACGTCGTTGTGCTGAATCCGAAGCTACACGATTGCAAATCAACTTTCTTAAGAATATTATTTCAGTTACTCAGAGTTTAAGTACGAACTACTTTTCTCACATTTGTTCCAATGATATCATTATTGACAACATTGGCTTTGCACTATGCCATTTTACATCCCAATATATTGAAGGGACTTCCTCGTAATCGTTTGATTTGCTAGAAATAGCATCTAAATTTCTCCGAAAGTACAGCATATCTTCTTAGAAAAGGAATTATTAGATAATACTTTCTCGAGTTTTTTGCACATAACTTAATCACGGTTGGAATGTCTTTGATTTAAGGTCTGCTAGATGAGACCTAAAATGTCAATAATAAGAACAAAATCAACGCCTATAATAATGCGACTTGTGTCTACATAAAGAATATTTATTTCATTTGAAATGGTAGAACACAGAATACCCTATGGTACTTAATTATAATTCGATACTTTCTTAGTTCATATCCATAATCGTTAAAGAAAGTTCCATACACGTGCAATCCTCCACTAAACTTGTTCCCAACTAATTTGTTACTTTGTGCCAATGCTGAGAATCAATAGATCATTTGAAGGTAATTAATTCTAAACAGTCATCATTTACTATTTTTGATTTTTGTTTTTCATGATTTAATCATTTCTTTTTTTTTTCTTTTTTGTTTTAGAGAGATTTCCTTTAAAGTTTGTCCTTTGGTTCTATAATGTCAGCATATCAAGCCACGGTTTGTACGTTGAGTAAAACTAATAGGTATTTCTTTCTTAATTGGTCACATCAGGAGATCACAATTTATGCTATAACCTCAGTCCTTCCTGTCCTGACGAAGAATATCTTTTAGTTTTGAACACTCTTCCCTCATAGCATTTCCATTTCATACGTTTGGTATTCTGCGAATTACTTCAATTTCATCAAATGTCATTCTCCTTTCGATAATTATGTTACAAAATGTTGCTTTTTTACCTTTTGTATGAAGTCAGTCGGTGTTGCTTTGATATTTCAGATTACTTAAATGTCATGCTGTTCTTTGACTCATATTTTCAGCTCAGGTATAGTGTTCATTAAAATTAATTCAATAGATCTAATTTGTTTCCTTCGCAATGCAAGTTTCTTAGATTTAATGAACTTTTTGATATTTTTTTCATTAACAAACCAGCATGTTTAATTATACCCCCGTCGAAGTTTACTTCCATTCTACTACATATAATCATTTCAATTATTTCACCGCCACCCCGTTCACTTCATTTTTGATGTTTTCTTTCACTTAGTCTCACCAAGGTGACCTTTATCACAATCTTCATACTGTTACTAGCAATTGAGATCATAAGATGGCTGAAGGGTTACGCTATGACACTCAAATCTCAGCAAGGTGATAATGAGTTCGTATTCAGTAACATCCGTCTCACTTGAACAATCTTAATTTAAGGTTATAACCTTTTCTCTTACACTTCATTGATTTCCTCTTCATACTTCCTCCTTTCTTTTTACTCATCTTCGTCGTGATACCTGCCGCCATCGTTTTCTTCATAATCCTCTTATTTTACCTCTCTAAATACTTCTGTTGGCTCAAACATGATGAGTTTATTAATATTTTTTTTTTTTTTGTAAAAATGCATATTATTCGTTATTAGCTGAACGTTGTGATCAGTTCAATGATTTAAGTAGACTAAGTTTGTAATTATGTTCAGTTTAATATTTAGTAGATTTTAATTAAGACGGGGTAAAATACTTTACATGAGACTTCTAATATAAAGACTGACCAACGGTATGGAACACACTACAGACTTAGAACTTGACCAGAAATGTTTGTATACTGTAAGGCATGTACCTAATTGTGGTACTCTTTATACTTTTATTGACTGGGTCAATGAAAGATGGAGGAATTAAAGTGGAAGCAGCGGGATGCCTATGTGTCACCCTTCCGATGAAAACCATTCGCGTGATCGACTCAAGAAAAATAAATTATGTAACATCCAGAGAACGCTTGTGGTTTTCGATTTTCGATTCTGATGTGTGCTTACAGTCAGTTATTGATGTGTTTCAGTAATCCGTTTATGCTGTACTTAAGGTCAATTTCTGACTTGTTTTAGTGGATAAAACTTTGGAAGAGTTGGTGGTCAATTTCTTGTGTATTTACATGGTAATATTTCTGTTGTGTTTTTGTGCTCAAGTTTTCATTTGTTTTTGGTGGTCAGTTTCTGATCCAAGAAAATAATGGAAAACCTCTATCCTTGTTAATACTAACACTTTTGCTCTCTTACACATTACAAATAAGCAGATCTCCGTTCAAAGAATAAATCAATATTCTCTGTGAGGTCAAACTTGCCTTTTATACTTATATGATCGATAGAATAGCAAGTGTATCGTCTTTCTTGTAGAAATGTATGTCCATGTGGCAATGTCAGAACTCACATATCTGCTGCAGAAACCATCAATTTGTCAACACGAAACGCCAAATGTGTGCATTGTTATTATCGATAACATATCTTTATATTCCAAACCAAATTTTGAATATTCATAATTCTTAGAAAACTTAACTGTTTCGACATCCTTTACGGTTGTTCCTGAAACTGACGATTGGTGATCAACATCGAAATATTTAAAGTACAATGGCGTCACCTCACAATCAGCTGGGTAAAGCGAAACTATATCAACCTGTTATCGGTTCTACACGGCTTCAGGATTTAAAGCGCGTGCATATCGGTTTCTGCTACATTGTGTCACATTTAAACTGGCAGCAAAATTTCAAAGGGCAGCAACAAAAACTTACGCAAATAATTAAACCTGGAACAATAGAGAATAGAAGACTGGAAACTTAAAAATATTGGAGATTGATTTCGAATTTGAATTTAATAAATAATACCCCATTTGTGTGGGTTTCGGATTCAAAACAAGTAGGGAAAATTATGGAGAAGGATAGCGTGCTTTGACAATGATATTAGTAAGGTGACTAAACTTGAAGGAGCATTTTTCTTTCGCTCATAGATTCTCGCATGTGGTAAAACATAAATATACTTATCGCAAGCCTGATCAATTTCTTCCTACCCGCTGCTTTAATAGCGATGACTGAAAGCCATTATTTTTCAGGTTTGTACGCAGCCGGTACAGGAGGGTAAATTAAATGTTGTGCACTTTCCGGTAAAACATTTTTAAGTCAAGCATTTTAGAAGACCTGAATATTGCTGGGTGTTTCTAAGTATCAAAAGTTCAAGAGTGTTAGATTTCCAGAACATTTTGGGGAATTTCAACTGCAACCGAGTTACTCTCCCCAACCTTGGTTGGAAGTATATGAGAGGAAGGTAGCTAAATTTTCAAAGAGATATTAAATCTTGAATCATAAACGATTGGTTCACATTTCTGCCGTCATTCGCTATATTCTATTTTATAGAGAGTAACTATAGGGCTTTCCTATATATTTGTTTCCATAGGTAGTGTTAAAATCTGAAGAGTCGGTATACTTTTTCGTACAATGCTGTATGTTATACAGAATGAGAATACGGAATAAGTTTAATGCACTCATTGGGAAGAAGAGTAACTTTACAAATATATAATAATGGCTGTAGGAAAATAATGGGATTTTTTTGTGGTTAAGTATTTCACTCTGCATTGGGGCAAGCACCTTTAACTATGAGCAGGGTGGATCAATCTCTTGATTTTGGTAGATAGAAACTGTATGAAATCTAGTCGTTTATATGTGCGTATATCTTTCTACTGTCACGCAACACACCGCTTGTCAAGCTGTATTGATTTCTTTACGCCTGTGTAGCTTAGCGCTTGGGCAAAAGTGACCAATAGAGTATGTATTATACTTAAAATAATAAATACTGTGGTCGATTTGTCTGATAACTCATTGAAGGCGGTGCCCCAGCTTGGCCACAGTCCAAAGGGGTAAAAGAGGAAATGAAAATACACCATTACGTAGTTGAGATTTTAGCAGCAATTTGAGAAACTGCGTGCGAGGAAGAGCGAAGTAAAAACAGCCAACTCCATGGCCAACCTGAAACATTGTTCTATAAATTACAGCATAAAAGCGTAAGAGATGTAAAATATCTTTAACAATACCTGAGAGAAGGGAAATACTGAGCAGCAAAAGCATTAATGGGAAATTGTTGAGTGTAGTGTTATTCTCTACAAATTGCATTTTTCTATAACGTTCTTTTTTAGCTGCTATCTTAGTTAATGTATACGCGAACAAGATGCCAATTAAGTATATTCCCAAAAGTGTCAGTCGAAATTTTCAGGCACTATTGATGGCATGTACGGACAAGTGGCAGATAATGAATAAGAGTAAGACTGTAACTTGTGAATTACAGGGTTTAACCGAAACGTTAGGGTTTATTTGGATCCTATTAACATCAGGCACTCGGTCTTCAAAGCTTTTATTCGTTTTGTAGATCTTATTACAAAATAAACGTATAATTCTTTATTGTTAATCCAATATCCATCAGCATGGTTGAATTGAGAGATCTTTGGACCAAATAACGTGTTATATTTAGTTACGTCCCTTTACATACCGTTTTCAAATCTCGTGAAGATTTAATTTCCTTTCATATCTTCAGAGCCGAGAAAATAGGAACTAGTTAAGTTCTGGAATTGATTACACCGGCTACGTACAAACCTGAGAAATAATGGCTTTTCGCCAAATGTAGACATCATTATTAAAGCAGCGGACTGGAAGAAATTGAACAGGCTTGCGATAAGTATATTTAAGTTTTATTTACAGCTCTTCTGTTCAGAGTTAACATCCCTCCTGGTTCGGTAAAATAATTACCAGTAATACACAGCATTATTTACATCGACTACATCTCCTTCGCTATAATTTCCAACCCTTAATGTAAAATGTTATTACTATTGTAACTTGATGTTGCTGTGGATTTCGTGTATTAATGGCTCTGTTGATGGGAGTTAATTATATTATGATATTCCATCAGTTAAAGTTGTCTGTTCCTGAGAGACTCCATCACTGAAACCAATGAGCTGGCGATACTACTTCTATATATATCGTCGGCCTTCATGCGAAAATGCGATTAGAGTTAGACTCTACAACATGGAAATGTTTCATCTATCGGTTGATAAATGTTTTGTGTCAGTGGACGGAATAGAGACAGCGAGCGGTATGAAGAAATGCCATGTTAAGACTGTAACTTGTAAATATTGTCTGTCAACAAGAGCTGTAAGAAATGACAATATCACTTGGTAGTTAAGTATATTAGAACGCATTCAACTGCATAAAACTAATAACAATATTTGCGCATTTCTTCATATTCTGTGAGGCATGTACGTATTTGTTTACCATTCCGTGAAATAAGGTTAATTTCCTGGCTGATTCATCATAGATTGCTACATAACTCTGGAGAGCTTGTCTCCTATTAAACCACTCACCTAGAACATCTAAATTATATTTGGTGTGACTAGAAAACCATTTCAGCTATCTTTGGTCTTTGCTAGTCGCGTTTGTGTTAAATAGCTTACGAAGCAATGAGCCATAAGCTTCACTAGGAAAGAACATTTTGGAATCATTAACAGTAAATATATTTGCCAGTTTAATCTGAAACTATTTGTATTCTACTTACTTTCTATTTCCATTGAAATATATATACTCTAATGCAGGCGAGTTATCATCATTAACTGAAATGGTTATTTCATATAAATTTCACTTATTTTTAAACGAAAATTCATTCATAATTTTTTTCTTTATCTCTTCTTTTCCTAATGTTTTTGTCTCTACAAACGAATAATACGTCAAATTACTATATCATCACCAAAAATGATTATTTCAATTTGCAGAATGAGATCATGTATGAATATTACGAAACACTCGTTGCAATGATGCTGCAAAAAGATATTACAATACTCTTTCTTCTTAACTTCTCCTTTAAATCATCGATTATTGTAATTGAATTTGATGTATTTCTTACTTCGGTTATTAAATTAGGCTTCGGTTCATTTAGCTATAAATGCCACTTTTAGAAAATATTTTATTGTATTGTCTATTGTATCCTTCAAAATATCAGCCATACAATAATACATCTACCTCTCACTAGCCTCCCTCCATTTACTGATTTTATTAAGATTCAATATGAGATATCATGGTGTATCTAACGGTCAAAGTAAAACTGAAATGCCAATACGTTTTAGCAGCACATTTCAGTGCAACGCATTCATTTATCAATTTCCTGTGACTGAAGACAGCCAACGATTAGTGTATGGATAATACGGTGGCGAGTCTGCGGTATTAATGAGGTTTCTTAATTAAATTTAATTTCACTACCAACTTTCAGCGCTGATACTGGTATAGCTCGCCTGGTATGGTCAACCCAGCGAAGCAAACATGGAGCTAAGGGGTTTAAGTAATTAATGTTTTATAAAATTAGATAGTTTGAAGAATCACTCAGACCACGTCTTTCCCTTGCTATCAACCAAAGTATCTTTTACATTCTTAGTCATCTCTTTCTTGCATTCTGTTTCAATCGCTCTCTCACTCTCTTTCATTTCCTCTCTGTCTCTCTCTCTCTCTCTCTCTCTGTCTCTCTCTCTCTCTCTCTCTCTCTCTCTCTCTCTCTCTCTCTCTCTCTGTTCCTATCTCTGTCTCACTTATTTTCTTTGTTCTCCTTCAATCACGTGCTCTCGGTTATTAACAGATAAGTGCAGTATTCTGCGGAATGTTTCAACGCTGGATATTAAAACAGATCTATAAATTAACGAACCACCGTGTATGCCCCATCAGCCATGATTGACATTTAGAGTAATGATAATATGGAACAATGAAATAAGAGAATCTTTTCTAAGGATACGGAATACTTTAAGGATACGAGCCATGGGAAACTATTTATTTGGTGAAACGAAAGACGATAGATCTGACTATAAGTAACAAGATGTCTTGAAACTCATTAGGAAGCTGCTACATAATCATCAAAAACTGATAGAAATAGCAGCTAGATCATCCTCATAGACACTCCACATGATTTAAAATCGAAATACACAATGCGCAATATGGGTCTAGGTACACAATGTCCGCTGGGAGAAGCTCAGAGGAAGGAATGCTCCAGAATAGAACCTGACGTGTTTCTTCGTTCAGGTACTTAAATGCTGATAAACTTAGACATTCTATTTTCACTAATGAATCAATTCAACACAATTATACTACGCTTTTAGTTCGAATCCATTCCAAAATGCGATATATAATAGTAAGACACCTGATGACGACCGATGTAGTGTAAATGAAAACATGAACGAATGTTTTCACGTGTAAATAATCATATTCACAGTGAATCTCCCTATAATCTAAAAATTTAATCAATTTAATAGTTCCCTAACAAGACACAGTAAACATATTTCATGAACGGGAAATAAGAAAGTATCAAGAAATCGTTATACATGTGTGTG
>NC_068995.1:53757065-53762100 GCF_001194135.2 Octopus bimaculoides | reverse complement strand
TTATTATTATTATTATTATTATTATTATTATTATTATTATTATTATTATTATTATTATTATTATTATTCCTTTTCTTTCCAATAATAATAATTTCTGAAATTGGCAGGAGGCCATAAATTTTGAAGGCGTGTATAATCGATGAAATCGACCCCAATGTTTTAATGGATGCTGTTACTCCGACAATATTAAATGAATAATAAAAAATCCACCGTGGCATGATTTGAATATAGACCTTAAATAGGCATCACAACAAACCACACGGCATTTTTGTCCGCCGATTTACCATTTTTAATAATAAGAGCCATAAAACCTTGCTTCCATTATTGCCAGGAACTTTCGAAACATGTAATCAGAACGTTGTCCATAGGGTTTAAATCTAGGTGATTACCGAAGGAAATTACAGTAAAACAAGAAATATATAAAGGTATTGGATAATATAAAAGGCTGTTAACACTTTCATATACACTAAACATGCATAATTAATATATGTAATGGAATGCACAATAATTAAAACAGATAATTTTTTTTAAGTATCTCTACCTCTACAACCTTAGCCATTGAAAAATTCCTTCCACTGACAAAGACAGAGTCAAAACTAGCATTTAATGAAAGTTGAGCTAGCACTATGAAACAGCAGAATGGGGATGGTATAGGAAAACCAAAGAATTCCTCTGAGAATAGCAAAGTAATCAAACTCTGGGAAATTATACAATAAGAATAAGACTAAACGATTACAATAACAACAACGACAAAGACGATAATAAGAAAAATAAGAAAGACAAGGACAATATTGATATTAGTAACAACAACTGCATCGATTATGAGTATAACAAAAGCTACAATTTATATAACATTAAAAAATGGCGTGTTCGTTCAAGGATATTTGTGTAAATATTGACTTTAATCTTATACAATTTAGATATTACAAATGTTGACAATGATCTATGAATACGTGTAAGCAAAACCTCTGACCACAGTTTGTTTGAACAGTAGGCCGTCTCATTTCGCTTCTAGAAAAGTGATAAAGAAAACAAAAGATAAAATGTGCACTTGGAACCTAATGCATAAAAAATTTTTAAATACGAAAATTTGAGTGTACAAATTTCAGCAACACCCGAAATGGATACAAATGACACCCTACACAAATCTTGATATAACTGATAGGTTTGGTTACCTTTACCTTCGATTCTCACCTATAAGGCAACACATTTGGCACAAGGTGATGCTATGTTTCTATTTTGCATCCATATCTTACATTCACAATTTTACAATATATGCTTATGAATTTTCCGGGAAAAAATCTCCATTTTCAAAACATAAACTTTGTCACGATTTATAGAGCAAAATTAAGATTATAGTCAAAAAAGAAAAATCGATGTATCACAAATTGAAATAGAAACCATTAGACAGAAAATACATCAGTGAAATGCAAACGATGAATACAAAACAAACCATGAAAATAAAATTATTGTTGAAAAACTTAACATGTGCACATGAGACAACGCAAGGAATTTAACAACAACCAAAACTTAAAATATTTATATAAAACTGACGGACAAAATCTGAACCAAAACCATACATTCAAAACTATAAATAAAAATTGATATAGGATGATTTAAAGATCAGAGAATTCTGTAGTCGGAAGTTATGAAAATCTAGGTGGAAATAATTAAAGAATTAAAATCAATAGAATTTCTCTTGATGCACCGATGTTAATACTTCCCACGGATAAATCTCATAGATTAAACAGCAAAATAATATAAAATCTTAAACCTGCCCATGGCGGATACAATGAAAATAGTCATGCATCTAAAATGAAACAAAATAATCCACGAAACAACCACGACATGAACAAAGAAATAAATGGACTGTAGTCCAATAAATCTCTTCATATGAGATTATAAAAACGCAGTGAAGGAAAGAAGTAAATAAGTATAGAGAAAATATAGAAACATTCTCCAAAATTTAACGAGGTCAATAATAAAAGAAAAAACTCAAAAATAAGAAGAGACAAATTCTACAGAACGGAAAAGAAATTTCCAGAAACTAAAGAACCTACACAGACATCTTTGCTAAATCACGACTATATACAGCGGTTTGAAGAACGACTATTATTTGAACAAATGACAAACTTCGGCACTGATCTCAAGTGATTTTGTCAAGTACTACTAAGAAGAAATAAACTCGAAATCGATGCATCGATGCAAGAGGTTAGTGGGATGAAGTATGTTACGAAGTGTACCTTGACAACACACGAAACAAGAATGTTACCATCTCAAACTTAAAATATTTTAGAAAAATACAATGAAGTAGACTAAAGAAGGTTAATAAAATACTGAAGAGGCTGACGAGAACATTCACAGACAAAGAAAAACAATACCGAACACAAATGAAAAGACATATTAAAAGCTACAGACCCATATCCTACCGTCTTACAACTTGCAAAAGTGAATGGATGGTGTAAAGACTTATATGCCGTTAAAAAGATCAGTTATTGATTACCAAATCTATAACCACAGATTACAGCATAGGAAAGTAGTATCTGGGTGTGACATGGACTGAATACTAGGCGGCCTCCAATAGTACACAAATGTACACAAATGCATAAAAATAATTTTAAATCTCATTAGACATTCTAAAATACTATTAAATTTCATTCAAATTTTTTAACTGTAAAATTGGACAGAAACTATAGGATGACCTGATACATTTATAAATGGCAGAATATGTAAAGACTGAGGACTGGAATTAACCGCATCGTCCATGGTTGACCAGTCTGAATAAAAAAGGAATAAGTATATCATTTGAGGAAATTGTGCCAACTTAATGAAAGGCCTACAGAAAACGAATGGTTATAGCATACACTTTAAAATTCTTTAGGAAGAATGATTAAGTGACTTTAATTCGGGATATGCCATTTCTTAAATACTGGCAAATGATATCTAATCGAACGGATATCTTTATCAAACCACACTAGGTTTCTACTACATAAATTAATAAAATACCATTTAAACGAAGTATCAGTTGCAGCAGACAGGAAAGCCATACAAAACTAGTGCCACACAAACAACAAAAATGCACATAAAATAATTGCACTCACTAAGAGAATTATATTCTCTCCTTGAATGATCCTGCCAACCCACCGCTCTTGTGAATTATTTTGATATCACACAATTTATTATATAAAAACAAATTCACTTATAATTTAGACGTTGTTTCAAATCTGTTAACAATGTTTGTCATTGTTGCTGTATTTCGGATGTTGTTTTCGGAGATTTTGTTTCTAGTATGTATAGTATGTATATGTGGTTTTCGGAGATTTTGTTTCTAGTATGTATAGTATGTATATGTGGTTTTAACCGGCTCAATAATCTAATAATAATGTTTAAATCTTTAAAAAACAAGCTAGTTGTTTTGTGTAAAGAAGCGAATATAGGAAGGAAATTAAACCTATATGGCATATGTATGTGTATGTGTATCTATATGTGTGTGTGTATTTATGTGTGTGTGTGTTATGTGTGCTTAATGGGGAAATGCTTGCAAGGTTATTGTTAAGAGGAGGTCACTATAACTTTATTGATGTGTACATAAAAATATTGTTATATATATATAATACATTGAAGAATTCCAAACATTCTTTTATGAAAAAATGTGTGCCTTCGATGTTTCAGGAATTCTTGGTTTCGTATTTAAGAATACAACTGCTGGCATAATACGTAGTAAGGTATTTGTTTTATGGTGGGCGAAAGGAAATCACCTGTCTGTACTTATGCAGTGTTTTCGTGTCTTATTTTTAAATCAATACCATTTTCTCATGTGCATAACCTACAAGAAAAGAAAATTATTTAAAAAATACTTCTTTTTGTAAATGGCACCAGCTGAGATTGTAGATTAGAAAAAATGTTCACTAAACACGTGTCCAATCTTGATTGCGGTGTGTTAATGTGTATTTATGTTTCACATATTTCAGCTTTAATTTATTTGTTGCCACACTGATGTAATCTATTCTGTCTGTTTAATGTTAAATATGACAGTAAGTGCATATATAACTAGTTTTTCGAGTCATTTGACATTTACTGGGCATACATTCAATAAATTACTACAGTAAATTAGGTTGCTAATAAAATTTGTGTTCTGATAATTGGAAATATTCGTTATTTCTTTCTTTATAATTAACGGTTGTTATGGTGTCAGCAAACTTATTTAAAGTTCGCCTCGCTATTTTCAATGAACTTGAGATGAAAATCTTCTGATCATAGCGGAAAGTGGAAATTTGCAACATATAGGAAATTCTTTTGCTGATTATGAGATAACATTGATTAAAAATTATAACTGAAATCATGCGTCGTTTCCTTTTCCACTTGTTTGTTATGTTTGCGATATTTCGCTCTTCGTGTATCATTTCTGTTTCACAGAGGTCGGCAATGAATGTCCTTCAAGCCAAAGTGTGAAAATTCAAGATTCTTGTGAAAAACATATAGCAATGGTTTTGCATTTCCTTCTACTGATTTATTTACTGTTTATTCATTTGGTTTCCTGCTCTTCTGCGTTTTTTAACACTTAGGCAGGAGGGATGATCCCCCGTCACATCAGGGCCGTTAGATCTGTGGGACACACGAATCCTACATGTGTTAGCTACAGGAATATTTCCTGGTATTTGACCCATTTTCAAGCTCTTGACAGGTCTCATCACCGCAGGCTGGAATGGATATTGAAGTAGCGGTGACTTAAGTGTAACTTCATACTCCCCAGATTCCTTATATCCAAACTGCAGCCCCACCGACAGACGCAGTTAATGTTTTACAGAGCACAACAGAGAGCGGTCCCGTAAGGAAATTTTTTACTTTGGTACTAGCGCATCTAACTGGCTCTTTTGAATCTAGTAGATGCTGGCAGTTCCATCTTCTTCACACACGATGAATTGCTAAGCCTAGACTTAGAATGCTACCGGCTACTTGATAATTCTAAGGGTGAACGAGCTCTGTTTTGTATTCTAATGCGTTCCTAACGGAATATAATTTAAATTTATATATA
>NC_068995.1:53751881-53756982 GCF_001194135.2 Octopus bimaculoides | reverse complement strand
ATATACATATATATGTTTACATAGATATATATGTTTTTACATATATATATGTATATATATATATACATATACAAAAATATATAAGTCTATATACATTCATATATATATATATATATATATATATATATATATAAACAAAAATTAAATAGAGAAATTCAAATGACAATCCAATAATTTATATATGTTATAATGTAACTTAATATACTATAAAATAATATAACATTAAAAAATCATTCAAAAACCCAAATGGCCAACAATTTGCTTCGAATTATATACATTATTTGATTTATAAGCAATGCATCTCCACTTTTATAAGTATCTTCATAGCTTTGGTTTATAGATAGACGAATCCAAATTATTGGATTGTCAATTGAATCTCTCTATTTAATTTATTGTTTGTAATTTGCATTATACGCATATTTATTCTGTTTTCATGAGAATCGGATGTTTTATACACCCTTCAACGACTTCATCGCCACCAAGACGCAGGATTTTTACGCTTCTGGCATAAATAAACTTGTTTCGCGTTGGCATATATAATATATATGTATATATATGTATACATATATATATAGACATATATATATGTGTCTATATATGTGTGTGTAGTATTGATAACTTATTTATATGCTGCTTCTGAATTAAGCATTACACATATTATTTAGTAGCACTGCTAACACAGTAGGATATAGTATTGACTTATAAGGTGTTTAATCTACTATGTAGTATATTATGGTTGCATAACGAAATACGGTGTCCCTATAAGTAATTAATTGTTTGTTTGGTTTCTTTGAGATTTATTTATGTTTTATGAACGGATTTTGTTTTATTCAAAAAGGACCTGTTTTTTTGTGAATATATGAATGAGTAAGTGAATATATGTAGGAACATATGTAAATAATCTTGCACCCATGTAATGGCTGCGCATAGGAATGTCTTCCACTGCTGTTTATGCATGTCGCTGTACAGTATGTAGATTAGAATGTGTGTATAAATGCATTCCAAGAAACTCAAACGTAGAAGACTTGGAATAGATAGCAAAGATTATATTTCGAGGATGTGAATCAGATTTCTTCTGTTTTTCTTGGCGAAACACAACACACGCATTTAGGAATGCATGTATCCCTGGATGTATAGATGGGTGGTTGTGAGTATGTATTTACGTATTCATATATGCTTAAGTATATAGCTATATTTACGCATAAGTATCCATCAGTTATGAAATGTTATTTTGTATGTTATCAAATGCATATATCTCATACAAACCTAAAGTGTAATATAAGAACTGAATATTTCATGTATCTTGTTTGTATTTGTCTTCATGCTCACTATATACTCATTAGATACTACCAATAATAATGACAATAGTAATGATGATAGATTTATATGGTCCTGGGGTGCCTATTGCTGCTAGTGGAGCGTTTTTACCTCGATAGTTATTTTGCAATAAATCTCAGTCATATTGAAACGCTATGTGTAAAAAGAAATTCTATATAAATGCGAATTACAACCAAATATTTTGATAGAATAATTTGTTTGTTTGTTTTTTCTTTGGTTTTTATTTATGCAAACAATTCCGTGTCGATTCTCTCATATTTAAAAGTATCAAAAATATCAAAATTCGTTATTTTATCACCTTCATTTGTGTTAACGACATTTATGGTTTAGGATTGTTTTATCTGCGAGACTTAAAACTGTCTTATATTTCAACAGTTAAACCTGGACACTAAAAAACAACCCATATATAAGACGTGTAAAAAGACGTGTCAAAGTGCAGTTTTTATTAGTGCTAAGATCTTTGATTCAATTTGTTTTCTTGCTTATCTGTACATGATAAAACACTTGCTAGTATCATGGTGTTGCTAGTAACAGTTCACCCCTGTGATATCTTTCGATGGTCAAATTGTATCGAGTGTATTTCATATATTAATTGAACACCATATCAAAACACTTCGACAATTAACCTCACAATTTATACGTGTACAGGGGAAGTATAGTTAAATATGAATTAAACATTTAGGAAAGTATAAAGTATAAATTGAATAAAATAAATATCTTTGATGTTCGTTATATCCGTACAACGAACAATTTAATTTATGGTTGGATACTGTTCAAAGAAGAGTAATGCCTGAATTGCTCTTTCATTTATTTATGCTGTTCTTAGGCACGAACCTTTTGGAAACTGATAATACACTGTCTCGTGCGTGTGAATGTGCACACACACACATACGCGCACACACAGACGTGTATATATACAAATATATTTATATATATGTATACATATGAGGGGGGGGGTCAGTTTATCGGTGTGTGAGTGTGTGTACGTATGTATATACATAGATATAGAAAGATATATAATATATATGTATTGTAAATACACATAAATATGTGTGTGCATACGTTTATATATATTCATGCACATATATTTCTGTGAACGTTTGCGTATGTATGGATATATGTATCTACGTATCTATATATCTATGTATGTAACTATGTATGTAGGGAGGGAGTGCGAAGGATAGGTGTTACACTTATGTAATGATATGCATGTTTGTGTATTTTTCTAGCCAATATTATCCAACAGAATATCGTAACTAACTCTATATATTATAGTTTCTACGCTACTTCATGTTCTGTGTTCAACTTTTCATGCTCGATATTGGTATGTACCCGTCGAATACCGATCTCTTTCTATTCTAATGCACTCCTAACTCAAATTATGTGTGGTATTGTAGTGAGAAATGGTTTCTGTTTGCATAATCGGTAGCATTCAAATACAGTTGAGGTTATTTTTCACAGCGACACATCTGAGGGCCTTCAAATAAATGCAGGTAGATTATTGTACGATATCATATCTTCATTGAACACTGGCTTGTGGTTGCTAAGTGAACAATCAGTAGAAGGGAAAACAGCTAACACTAACAATCTCTGAAATACCTCCTGAATTGTCCATCTCATACCGGATCTGTGACTAATTTATATTTCACCCAATTGGCATACAACGTGTCATTCGAAGGAGATTGTGCCGTCAAAGTCGAAACGTATCACAAAACGAAGTGCCTTTTCGGAATGATAGTAGAGGATCAATTTATCCATAAGATTGAATTTTCTTATTTGAAAACATCGGGAAAAACATGCTTGTAAATAAGAAGAAAAGATGAAATTTCACAATGATTGATGACAGCTACAGATTTCATGTCAGTGCCACATCCTCAGTTCAACTACACGTTCTGAAGTCGATATAACTATCATGCTCAGAATCTTACACAACTAGATTTTGCATGTCATGTTAACTTTGCGGAGTTAACTCTACCATAGACTTCTTCCTATTTCTAAAATCCATTACTTGGAATTTTTTTTTCAATCAAGTCGCTTAATAGATGGAATAGAGAATCGATTTTTAAAAATGGTCAAAATTTCATTTGATTTATTAGTCATTGTTTCTTTAAATTAAATCCCAGTTTACGTGATGAGAACAATTTGATACCCAACTGATATCTTCGTTATTGCCGTTCTGGCGTATAACATAATTAAAAGAATGTCACAGTAGCCTACTAAATAGGCTTTGATATTCGAAGTGAAAATGTCAGTCTGAATGTGGCATCTCAGATTTCCCGTCTTTTTCTACAATTAATTAATTTCTGATATCGCTTACTAATACTTTGTAACTTCGATATATAAAATGTTAATTACTCGTTATTGATTGTTTGGATGTTTGTACAATGGAATTTTACTGCTTTAAAGAACAAAGAGAATCTTAAAGTATTTCAATATACTTTTATAGAAACATAGCTAATATAATACATTTAATTATGTATTTTAATAATACACATTTCTTTTGGTGAATGCTTATGACGCAGTGGTTATCGTAATGCACTAACAAACGCCAGATTACGGCTTCGATTCGCGGACGCGGTTGTTGTTCTTTTTTGTCTTGAGAAAAATACTTAATTTCATATTGATCGGGGTCTCTCAGTGGAAATTAATACCAGCAGTCACTGACGGGTAATCTTCAACCAGACAGGCATCATGTTCAGTGAGTTTTGTGCATTATAGATTTTGGTTAAGTTCGTGATGCTTTTATTTCGAGATAGTCTTGAATTTCGGGCCTTGTACCTAGAGTAGAAAAAAATATTGTAAGAAAAGAATATTATAAGGCGGCGAGCTGGCAGAAACGTTAGCACGGCGAGCGAAATGCTTAGCAGTATTTCGTCTGCCGCTACGTTCTGAGTTCAAATTCCACCGAGGTCGACTTTGCCTTCAATCCTTTCGGAGTTGATAACTTAAGTACGAGTTACGTACTGGGATCGATCAAATCGACTGCCTCACTCCCCCAAAATTTCGAGCCTTGTGCCAAGAGCAGAAAATAATATAATGCATTCATTCAAAACTTATCTGAATAAAATATTAAATATCATACATTTATAAATTCCAGTGAATCGTTATTGAGATAAAATAATTACCAATCAAATATTGTTCCCTCATCCAAAATTAGTGGGTTTCTGCCAATGTCAGAAATCTTTATTAAATAATGTATGTTTTGACACATCGTTGTAAAATTCTTTCGAGATTCAATCGTATATCTTTAACAAGATTAATATGTTAGATGTTATGTATATCTTGGCGTTCAATCATAGATGTGTAAATTTACTTTACATTGTCAGATTTTTCCTTTAGTAAACACAGAAGTGTCATGCATTGTTTTTATGCTGAGTATTAGTAGCATACGCAGACAGTACGAGAAATATTAATTTCAGACTATTGTCCAGAATTATCCACAGACTTAGTGCTGATTAACATCTTTTACTTCATATAATGTAGTATGTCCATCCCCACTTACACACACTTGTTCATACGCACATACAGACGTACGCACTCAAGCACACATACATCATTCCAGCACTTAATTTCTCTCAGCACTTACGAGTTTACAGCCATAGCGACAGCAATATTTTTCTATCATCCACTCCCTGTCTATGTATCTATTGAAGCAAGGAGATGGAAATGGTTGCGTCGAGTTTGTCGCTATAAACCGAACTCAATTGTCAGGATCGCTTTACAATGGGTTCCATAAGGTGAAAGAAGACGTGGCCGACCAAAA
>NC_068995.1:53748207-53748643 GCF_001194135.2 Octopus bimaculoides | reverse complement strand
CTATCCTCTTCAGGTTCTCATACTTTTGCATGTTATATGTGCGTTTGATTTCACTGAATTGATGTATATATATTTATAGTGATGTCTAACTTATATAAGGTATTTATTTTTTTCTATATATATGTATATATAAAGAATTTAGCTTCATGCTTATATATATATAAAATTTCTTACATATATAAAGATTTATATGTGTATATATATGTATGCACATATGTATATATATGTGTGCGTGTCTCGCTGTGTGTGCGTGTGCTTGTATATATATATGTATGTATTATAGGTTTATATTATATGTATAATATATATATATATATATATGAATATATGTGTTCATATATAGATATGAATATATGTATTCGTATGTATATATATTATATGTATCCATATGTGTGTGTGTGTGTGCGTGTGTGTGTGTGTGTATGTGTGTGTTCAT
>NC_068995.1:53747593-53748197 GCF_001194135.2 Octopus bimaculoides | reverse complement strand
TATATATATATATATATATATACCATATATAAGTGTGTGTATGTATATATGTATATATCTACATATATAAATGAACATGTATATAAATCCATAAGCATGGGTATGTGTGGTTGGTACGTTACGTGTATGTATGCTTATATATATATATGTGTGTGTGTGTGTGTTTGTGTGTGTGTGTGTGTGTGTGCATTTATGTGCATGTGTATGGATATGTATATATGTGCCTGTATCAATATATAAATGTACATATTCACGTGCCGATGCCGAATTCACATGCATATTCTATAGCTGTGCATATATGCAGGTTTTCCATTGATCTGGTTGGCAAAATAACATCAGTAATATTCCAATTGTTGCACATGAATCACTTATCTCTGAGAAACGCTCTCCTCCACATGCAATCAAAAGGTGGTGTTACTTCAAAGATAACGGTAACAATAAATATTGGTCATTTTTCAGCAGGCTTCCCACTGATTTTCTGTCATTCTTTTTCTATCCTCTTCAGGTTCTCATACTTTTGCATGTTATATGTGCGTTTGATTTCACTGAATTGATGTACATATATTTATAGTGATGTCTAACTTATATAAGGTATTTATTTTTT
>NC_068995.1:53745934-53746780 GCF_001194135.2 Octopus bimaculoides | reverse complement strand
CAGGAAAATGTTGACGACATCTTCGACTTTCCACCGAAAACTCTTACAGAATGACTGTAAAATATGTTGTATAATCTGGATAAAACACAGATTATCAGTCAGGTAAACACTGTAAATAGACTAATGGACAAGGGTCATGCTGGATCTCACTGCATACTGTGAACGCATACATACATACATACATACATACATGCATACATACATGCATACATACATATATAGATGCATGCATACATACATAGATATATACATACATACATACATACATACATACACATATACACACATATACATACATACATATATACATGCATACATACACACATACATTACATACATGCATGCATGTACAGATGTGTATACATCTCTGCATATGTCTTTTTATCTTTCAATCGCGATCAATATATTTCACCTTATTTCACTTCTGACTATTAAAATTCAATGCGTGTGATTGCGCTCTTTTCTTTTCAACATCTCAGCTGGATTACATTGTTATACTCTCCATGCAAAGTTAATTCACAATCACTTCATACACATGCTACAATAAAACTGCAGTTTTATGCAACAATCATCAATTATATCAGCTTCCAAAGAAAATCTCCGCTGCTCTGTTATACGTCACTGAAGTGGCAGAAGTTTCTTGGTTTCACTCTCTCCCACATGGTTTACACACACACACATATATATATATATATAGGGAGAAAGAGAGAAAGAGAGAAAGAGAGACAAACAGACAGACAGACAAACAAACAAAAAAAGAGAGAGAGATACATACACGCATACATGCATGCATACAGATAAGTATACATATATATATATATATAGGGAGAAAGAGAGAAAGAGAGA
>NC_068995.1:53740982-53745737 GCF_001194135.2 Octopus bimaculoides | reverse complement strand
GTGTGTGTGTTTGTGTGTCTGTGTTTGTCTCCCCACCATCGCTTGACAACTGATGTTGGTGTGTTTACTTCCCCGTAACTTAGCGGTTCGACAAAAGATACCGATAAATAAGCACTAGGCTTCCAAAGAATAAGTCATGGGATCGATTTGTTCGACTAAAGGTGATGCTCCAGCATGGTCGCACTCAAATGACTGAAAGAAATAAAAAATAAAAGAAAAAATATATATATCTGGAAACGTCTGCATCTGTGTGTGTAAGAGTGTGTGTGTGCTGTTGGGAGGGGGTACGTGCGCGCGTTTGGAAGAATGTGTGTGTGTGAGCGTATATATTGTTTGTTTTTTTCACTCGGGACAACCTTTATATTTCACTCTCGTAGTTGCCACATCTTGGTGATCTCAATTCTCAGGTTTCCATATTTATCGACATTTTCTCTTTCTTTCATGATGATGTGTTGATCTCCTGGTACTGCTATGTCAGTTATTAGGCCCTCTTGTTTGTCCCTCTTAAAAGTTACTATGTCCGGCCTTCGGTGCTTTTATTATTATTATTATTATTATTATTATCATTATTATTATTCGACATTTAGTTGCAGGCTACGCATCCGTGTGGCATCACCTGCTACACCTCCGCGTTCCTCAAGTGTGTGCAGTATTGTGTTGTTTTTTGTTTTGTTTTTGTTGCTCGTGAAATGCAATGTTTCTCCGGTATTGAATTGCGCTCGCTGTTATATCGGATTTAGATTCAGTCTTTTTGTGTATCGTTTTTGTATTTTGTGTTTGTCTACGTATTGCTAGTTGTGTTCTTCTGTTGGGTATCGGACCGGTAGAGTGCATATTCTGAGGGCTGTTGATTTTATTGAATATTTACTGTACAGTGTGCCTTCTGTTTGTGGATGTTTTATTTGGGTTGTACTATTGAATCGCGTAGGATAATAATAAAGATAATAATAATTATTATTATTATTGTTGTTCTTGTTGTTGTTGTTGTTGTTGTTATTGTTGTTGTTGATATTAGCCTCCTTCTACTTCATCTTCCTCATCATCATATTTTAGACTCGCAGTTGTTGGTTTTATTGATTCTACACACGTTGCAGCTATTCTTAGTATTAATCTCTTACTGTTGCTATCAATGATTCCGTGAATGTTGCTCTTGCTTAGCTGCAAGTCAGTTATGATTGTTTATCCTGACTTTAAAGCAAGAAAATGTCAGAACATTATATCACAGAGTTCTAGATACACTTAGCCTTTAAAAAATGCTTGATGGTATGAGCTAAGACGTATGCAATGCCAAAATTTATCCGGTAGCCGGCACTTAACTTATTAGACATAACACCAAAATTTCTTCAAATATGTTATCCTACCATCTTAAAAATATATATATATATACACATAGGACAGTGGAGTCCTAGATATATTAAGACCTTAAAAACCGATTTGATAGTATCTCAGCTGAAATTGATCCGTTCGCGAGCTTTTGACTTATTAGGCATCGTAGCAAAATGGCTGCTAACGTTTTAAAATTATACAGACATATTGAATTTTATGACGGTCTAGATTTACAGCGTCTAAAGAAACCTGACGAACTGGTTTAATCGACTGGCGCTCTCTTGAGTACAGGTAAGCTCCATCAGATTATACCTGGTGCAAAGCCTCACCAGCAACCAATAACACTCATTTAATTCCAAGCTGAATCCTGTAATCCTAAATAACCTCACTATAAAAAGCATGCAAAACCATAGAATCTTCGGAACCTAAATATCCAGTTTTACGAGACAGTGAAATAGCTTGTACGTGGCTGATTCTCTTGCAAGAAATAGCAGTAAAATATTTCTGAAATACCATCCTTTCGTGCAAAAATTGTTTGATATAAGAGAGATCCAAAAGAAATGTTTTCCCACTTGTACCGACTCGCACCATTTTCTGACTACGTTTTTATCAGTGTTGGAGTTCTTGTTATTATTTTTTGTAGTCTTTGCTCAATTATGATCGATTTGTCTAATTATCGAATTCCTTCAAACCATAACAACTTCATTCTTTTTTCTTTTTTGATGTATTTAATGCTTCTTTTGAGAATAGTCAGGTGAATTCTGAGGGAAATAAGGCTGCCATGTTTAGGAGTTCGAGAGACCATGCTGAGATGTTCTTACTTTTTTTCGTTTTGACTTCACAAATGATGTCGATGACTGTCTACTATTACACACTGCAAGCGTGTGCTTCTCCCCCACCCAACCTATTCATTTATGGACATCGAACACATTTACCAAGACAATCGCTTGGCAGAACCGTTAATTTGTCAGAAAAATGCTTTGGGGCAAATGTACGGATTCCACATACTCAGTTCAAATTCCACCAATACACGCATCCGTGCGTGCATGTATGTGTATGTGTATGTGTTTGTACGTGTGTGTGCGCGCGCGCGTTTGCATATGTGTGTGCATGTGTTTGTGTATGTATTCATCTCTGTTTCCGCGCGCGTGCGTTTGCGTGTGTTTTCGTGTATGCGCTTGTGTGCACCCTGGCAGAGTGGTTAGCACGCCGGGTGAAATGCCTAGAGGTATTTCATCTGTCGTTACATTTTGAGTTCAAGTTACGCCAAGGTCGACCTTGCCTTTCATCCTTTCGGAGTCGATAAATTAAGTACCAGTTGCGTTTTTGGGGTCGATCTAAACGACTGGCCACATCCCCAAACAATGTTCGGCCTTGTGCCTAGAGTAGAAAAGATTATTTTCGCGGAGTTGTAAATATTCTGCCAATCCATATTTCTTACAATCTCCTGCTATTGATTTATTAAGTATACTGAAAGCAGTTGTTTTGAACAAACCAGCGACGCTGTGATGCTCATTCATCTTCCAATAAATAATGATACCTGTAGTGTAAAACAAAATAAGTAGTGTCAATATATAACATAGACTTGGCGTAAGGTGTTTCGTATCGCTGGAGCTGACTACTTTTACACGTGATATTACGGGTACACACTAAACAACTTTAGCAAATCATATATATTGACAAAGATGAAAAGGCTTAAGACGAGTGATTTCCAAACTTTTGCTTGTCGAACCACCCTTTGATAACAAGTCACATAGGCCAACACACCTCATTAAACGTCCATAATATTATTTAAAGTTTAACTGGATTTTATGTCTTATATATTTTATTATAGTGGAAATTGTAAAAAAGAAAACTAAAAAAATTATCACAAAACATTTATAGTCAATAAACAACCAGCTTCATAAAAGTCACTATCTTCACATGATTAGCAACAAACATGGTTAACACAAAATACAGAAAAATAAAATTATTGACTGTTTTTTCTGCTTATTTTCACTAGATTCTGTATGTTTGATGTAGTATTTGTGAGCGCCAATCGCATGACATAGACGCGGTTCAATTCTATTTTTTTGTTGGTGGTCTTATTATTTTCTATGCATCACAGTAGAAAATATAGATTCTGAAAGATAAGTTGCTGGGAAAGAAATTATTGATTCTTATGTTATATTTGCAAGTTAACTGTTTTTACAATAATTCTGTCAAAGAATCGGAAAAGAATTTTGTTGGCTTCCTTACCTTGTAGTTTCACAATCTCCTCTTTAAGGTCCTTGTCCAATAAGAATGGTTGTCGGATCCGGTCGTCAACAGTTTCCTTACGGTATGTACTTTACTGTATTCTCAAACACTGAGAATTCCTTCTTTCAACGAAGAATCGATTTCCAACTCTGCTTCAATCCTTCCAACAGGCAGGAGAACTGATAAGAAAAATTGTCTTACATTTAAATAATCCTAAATAAGGCTTTTTTTTTTCTTAAAATACCTCAATCCTTTCGAGATGCTACTACCTGTTTTCTCTCAATTTCTTCATTGTGAAATTTATTTTATTCGAGTGTTTGAATAAGTCTAATAAATGTCCAACAGCCAAAACGAATTTATAATTCTGAAACGTGCTTTATCTAATTGTTTCTAGACTCATGGAAGAAACTGGCAATTTCTTCAGATATAATATAATAATAATAATAATAACACAATAGAGAAACAATGCTCTATATTCACTTGCAAATTTCTCGCAGAAAGACATAAAGATGTCATACGATTGAGAACTTGGACTCCAATGAAATTCACTTTTGACTATAACATCCACGAAATTTCTGTAGTGACGTTCACACAGCTTTCGTATGCTGAAAGTGATATACAGTGATAACTTTTTATAGCAAGTATTACAATCTACAACAAATGTGACGTAATTTTGTAAACTCTGAATATTTTCCATCATTACACACACATCTCTGAAGGCCCTATTCCAATTCATTAAGTTAGAAATATTGTCATTGAGACATCAATAGCTTTTATAGTAAATGGCAATGCCCTAGAAAACAGAAACTGATCCTAAGAGACATCAACATAAAGTCATACACACAAATTTGGCTCATGTCTCAGATTTCAGTTGATTTATTCATTTGAATAATGATTGAGGCAGTGAGATCATGTCAGATCGTTTGTCATTTGGATATCCTCAGTTACTTCCACAACTTGGCCCACCATCACATTATTGCAGAGAGAATTCCCTCGGCTATTTTCCTTCTCTATCTTGTGAAGGGAGAGGTTCTACTATTTCTAGGGAACGTATATTTTTTTTGTCAATGGCCTTTCTGTGAATTAGAATGCGAAAGGAATTTTTACTTGACACACGCACACACACACTCACTCACTTATGTTCAGAAAACACTCATAATATATATATATATATATATATATATATATATA
>NC_068995.1:53736902-53740655 GCF_001194135.2 Octopus bimaculoides | reverse complement strand
ATATATATATATATATATATATATATATATATATATATATATATACCCTAGCTAACGTGTGGATTTTGTATGAAAGCCGTAATACTGTAGTATTTGTCTTGTGAAAGCATCTGGTATAGACATCTCGTGCTTAAGTGCACGGAAATAGCGGTAGCTGACAATGTTTATGTGCTTTTATGCAACAAAGACTGTATAAGAGACTCTAAGCCAATTCGGTTTTCTTACAATACATCTACGTCAAGCCGGATATAAGATAGATAGATAGATAGATAGATAGATAGATAGATAGATAGATAGATAGATATTAAAGACAATTATTATAGATTATTACACATATCTATAATTGTTTCAACACAGTATTACCAGCTGTTCATTGATGAATGTTGCATATGTTATAAACGACACTACATTAATTAGCATCACTCACCAATACTAGCATATACAATTCCTCAAGTGAGTGTTGTGAAAAAGAAACTTTGTTAAATCAGATTTTCATTTTCCACGTGATGTACTTACGTCGGCATAATATTTCAGCACTCTACAGACAGAAAAATCAAATGTCAAAGAAAATAATGTAAAAACAAAGGAACGAAAACAAAAACATACAGAGAACGAAGGAACAGAATAGTCGTAGAAGCATAAAGTGCAAACTCATGATCATTAAATGGAATCTTAGGGGAAAATAAGAATAATCATTTAAAGATAATTATGTTATAAAACGATAAACTTTATCAATTCACCATTTCTTGTACATGTTACGTTTTCACTTATTTATATGCGTATGTGTGTGGGGGGGGTATGTGTCTGTGTGTGTGACTTGTGTGTGGCTTGTATGTAGCTTGTGTGAGGTGTGGTGTGGTAGTGGTGCTGTGTGTGTTTTTGTGAAGGCGATAGATTAGTGGTTAGGGTATTCGGCTGACGATCGTAAGGTCACGAGTTCAATTCTTAGCGACGCATCGTGTCTTTGAGCAAGACATTTTATTTCACCTTGTATGTATGTAATTGGTCTTGGTTTGGCAACGGAGGGAATTTACCGAATTCGTCCAAATGAAGTTTTTTATAAAGTTTAAAAAACAAACTCGAGGCATCTGCTTATTGAATGCTTCTCGGTCTTACTGTTTATTATTTTTTTTTATTCGAAGGGTTAGGGTTAGGGTTAGGGTTAGGGTTACGTTTTGCTCGATTGAAACCTCCAAGATCGTTTCTGATATATTGAACCATGCACGGCATTTTGTTGTTCTATTTTCTGATCATCAGAGATGTTACTGAGGTTTAATTAGTCAATAGTATGGACTTGGTTTGCAGGTACATTGGAATCACATACCGTCCTTAACTGTCCACACAAACAGACATATGAATATACCCTGTAAGGGAGAGTAAGAGTAAGAATTATCCTCACTAGAGATTAGTATGTTGCTTTAGATTTTATTACAATATAAAAGTTGAAAACAAAAGTTGAAAACAGGTGTACAAGTAGAAATAACCAAATTACATAACGACGAATTCTGTGTGGCTGTGTGGAGGATGCGTAAGGTAGAGATATACTGAAAGAGGAAGATAGAAATGCTTAGACAGATGTGGTGTCATAGTAACGAAAAGAGAAACACGTAGAAAATCGAATAAAATGACTACCAACGTGTTTGCGACATGTGCAGTTTTCTTACTTTTTTTTTGCTGGAATGTTCTGACATTTTGATGGTAAGAAGATTTAACATAAGAAAAATGTTTATCACGAAAACTTTTCCAGCACCCACTGAAGTAAGTTTTAGTACCCACTGGAGTTACGAGCACTCTATATTGGGAAATACTACTTGAGCTGTTGCAACTAAAAGAAGAAATTCTGTGTAGGTTAGCTTAGATACTTAATTTTCGTTACTCCCCATTCACACATTCACAGTCACATAGTAACTATAGATAAAAACGATGATAAAAGAGAGAAGAAAGAGGAATGCAAATATGCGGCAAGTAAATTCGACAGCATATATTTCTTTAAAGTCTTTTTAGAAACATATTACCAACGTTAAGAAGTTGCGAATAACACATTCACACAAGCAATACGCATACGCGGTCTGATCAATAAGTACCAGGACTGGTGCCATAGTAACAAAGCTAAAGCATGCAGAATAAAGTCAATTCGCAAATACTTACACTGCTGTGCATGCGCACTAATGTCTAACGTTCAAGCTCAATTCTTCTGTTTACGGCAGTTCTTGGAAGGAAGGTGTGTAGCATATGTGATCGTCGCATTGACCATGAGAAAGAAAGTTGTCGTGGCGATACCTGCTCAGAGGTCTGTGCAAAGTTGCAGAAAGTGCTGAGGTCGACTTTGCTTTTCACCCTTTCGGGATCGATAAATTAAGTACCAGTTGCCTACTGGGGTAGATCTAATCAACTGACCTCCTCCCCAGAAATTTCCGGCCTTGTGCATAGAATAGAAAAGAATATTTATCTTATAGGCATCATCGTAATAACTGTTCCAAATTTAAAAAAACAAGGCGAGCATTTTAAGGCGAAAGAGAAATTCGTTTACATCGACACTAATCATTAGCTTGTACATATATTGTCGACTCTGAAGTGTGAAAGGTAACGTTCAACCGTAGGCGGAATTTGAACTCAGAACATAATGAATCGAAACAGGCATCGTAATAATACTCACAATTGGTGTCACGGTCACCTCGAAGAAACTGTGATGACATGAACCCTATTGGATGATATGGGGGCAATTTTGCATTTGTAATTAACTCATAGTTAAACAGTATTACTGTTATTGTAAACATATTTACTGCATATATAGAAATAGAAAATCCATTTTATTCAATTTTCATTCAATTTAATAAATATCGTTATTTTGAAAATTATATTGGCTACATTATTGTGTGTATACACCATGAAATTTGGGAGAAACAAATTAATTATAATTATTGTAACTACGTTCATAACCTGATCTTACCTGGAGTAACAAAAGCATATTCTCAACATTAACCAGTTTATAATAGTTCGCGGTCCAGTTTTACATAACCCTGATTCCTAACAAATATATGTATTGCGTTGGTTCATAATTATTGTGACTTTTTTTTCAACAAATTTTATTCAACAAAAACAATAACAACATGTAACAAAAACATCTTTAAATGATTATTCCGGAGCGTATTCACCATTTACTTCAATTACTGTTCCCTATTTACTTGGCAGATGGTTAGACCGTCAATAAAAGATG
Organism: Octopus bimaculoides; assembly: GCF_001194135.2. Lineage (NCBI taxonomy): Eukaryota > Metazoa > Mollusca > Cephalopoda > Octopoda > Octopodidae > Octopus > Octopus bimaculoides. The sequence continues at coordinate 53,737,438 of NC_068995.1, read as the reverse complement.
TTTTTCTGAAATATTGTTATAGTGTTTTATTGAATAAAATTTGTTGGGAAAAAGCAGCAATAATTATGCACCAACGCAATATGATTATTGTAACTATGATCATAACGTGATCTTACGTAGCAAAATATATTCTCACCATTAACCAGTTTATGAGAGTTCGCGGTCTAGTTTTACATAACCCTGATTCCTAGCAAATATATATTCAAACTTGAGCGTATTCTTTTCAGTATCAAAAATATACTTCCCCTCTCGCAATCACTCATAAACGCATATACTCACGCATGCGCGTAATCATACGTATATGCGTTGAGCGTGTATTACGGAGAGTGAGCGAGAAACAGAGAGAGTTAGAAAGAAGGAAAGTGAGGGAGAGAACACGAATACAAACACTTTCCAGTAAATGTTACGACACATATTTCTATGAAGACTTCACAGAAGTATTTTCACCAACGCTAAGAACTTCACAGAAGAAAAAACTAACTAAAACTTTCAATGAACTTATACATTTGTGCGTGTGTGCGTATATATATATATAT
>NC_068995.1:53731124-53736520 GCF_001194135.2 Octopus bimaculoides | reverse complement strand
ACACACACATATATATATATATATATATATATATAGATAGATAGATAGATAGATAGATAGATAGATAGATAGATATATTCACTGTATGTTGGTTGTTCTTTTTTTTAAGCAAAGGTGAGTAAAAAAAAATAATGATTGAAAGCAGATTTTCGTTTCGATGCATAGGTAAAAAAAATATATATATATATATATAAATAGTTCTCTAGAAATAACACCCATTTCTTCGTTATACTCAAAAGATCGATGTCCACAGTTAAGAGCTTTAAACATATAAATGCCATTTCTGAAACTTGTAACTCTAAAAGAAACACTCCTTCCACTTCAGTAATGGTTTGTATGATGGTTGTGAGAAGACATTATTTAATCAAAATAAAAGAACTGAATGTTACCTAACTGACTCTGAAATCTGAAAAACAATAATAACTGTTATATAGTCACTCACCTCTATAAATGACATTTTATTGAATGGATATACACGATATAATCCTTGGCATAGTGTCGCTTGTTGAGTAATCCTTGTTTTGTTTAAACAGTTAAAGTAATTTGTATTCAATTTAGACAGAAAGTTTTCAGACAAAATCAGTGAAACATATATTATAACAAACCCAGATCGTAAATACACACACACACTAAGTTATATATTGATTACAAATAAAACCCCAGGCGTATATCAAGACGTGCAAAATGCATACATTGCAGTAGATATATAGAGAGAGATAGGGGGGGAGACACAGACAGACAGAGAATGAAAGAGGAGAGAGATATAGAGATACGTGAATATGCACACACACACATATATATATATATGTATGTATTTGTGTGTGTGCATGTGAGCGTCTGTGTGTGCGCAAGCTGGCGTGTATGTGTGTGTGTGTGTGCGCGTGTTTTGATGTGTGTATATGTATCTCTTTCTCTCTCTCTCTCTCTCTCTGTATATATATATATATATTCATATATGTGTGCGTTTGAGAGATAGAGAATGTGTGTCTGTGTGTGAGTGTGCGTGTATAAGCAAAATACATAGAGGCTGACACTTCACTGACAGATTCTATATATCGTACGGAAATTGCACTTTCCCCATCTATCGGTGTCGCCATGTTTTATGCAACCAGAACGAGGTTGCAAGTTAATGTTAATATTCAGTTCATGGGACATTATTATAATGAATGTGGTCTTCAGTTGTCGCCTGCTGTTTGACTGACAAGCTTCCATACACAATATACACATATACTCACAGATATTCACTACGTTGTATGATAACGACACCACATGTTCATATGACGCACGGCCACATACATTCATACAATACATATATACACACATACCTTTATATATAACTCGATCGCTCGATAGATTGATAGAGATAGATAGATAGATAGATAGATAGATAGATAGATAGATAGATAGATAGATAGATAGAAAGAGAGTGATTTACACACCCCTCTATACTTACACAAGCATAAATACACACACATTGTAGTATAATTTATACCTCCATCGTCAAATAAACAAGCACATGATACCACGTATCTAAATGCAACCAAGCAACAACAATCACAGCACCAGCATCGACATACCAAGGCCATCAAATCAACGGTGCTTGTGAATTATATATAGACACGCATAAAGAGTAGACAGAATATATAATTGTCTAAAAGAAGGGCGAAAAATACAGGTCTTAGAATGAGCGAAGCATCAAATTCGTGGATGTGGCATGGCTTCATATGTCCGTGTGAAGGATGTAGAAAGGGTGAAATTTAAAGAAATAGTGGGAGGGTTAATAGTTTATTTTCTGGTTGTTTCAATTGTTGAACTTTGGCCATGTTGGGGCACTACGTTGAAAGGTTTTTAGTCTAGTTCTTACTATATGGTTCTTACTATATGGTTCTCACTATACGGTTCGGCAAAAGACATCGATAGAATAAGTACTAGGCTTACAAAGAATAAGTCCTAGGGTCGATTTCTTCGAGAAAAGGTGGTGTTCAAGTATGGCCCCAAGCAAATGACTGAAACGTGTAAAAATGTAAAAGATAAAATGTCAAAATAATTTAAGTTTTGCTAGACAAAAAACATGGCGATTAGTGAGGCAGGTATAACGAAATTATTTTAACCAAGGATTGAAATTATACTGTTGTTATCTCATCCTACCAGAAACTTTACTTGTCTTTTACAGTACTCACCCTTTCGTTGATGCAAGCCCATGGCCAATTTTGGTAGAGGAAGATCAGGATCAATCAGACAAATCTCTAATGGCCACTGATACTTCTTTTGATATTTCTGATTTTCAGGAAGGTAGTGAGCCGGCAGAATCCGTAGCAAGTCGGACAAAATGCTTAATGGCACTCCTGGTGGCATTTTACGCTCTGAGTTCAATACCCGCTGAGGTTAACTTTCACCTATCATCTTTCCTAGGTCGATGAAATAAAGTACCAGCGAAGTACTGGTAGATGTAATCGATTGAGGTAGATGTAATCGATTGAGGTAGATGTAATCGATTAAGCACCACCACCCCCCTCTCAAAATGCCTTGCCTTGTGTCGAAATTTAAAAACATTGAGTTTGTTAGTAGGAAATAATCCTGTGGGTGGATTAGTAAACTTAGGTCACCGATAGAAAAACGCAAACATACTGTAACGCACATTCAGCAAAAGCTCAGCTAGTCAGCTACCGTTAATACAGCTGTCTTCCCTAGATAGACATCCGCGCCCCCAGTATACATGCATTAATACACACACACATATAAAAGCAACGTATACACACATACATACAGACATACATACACACAAAATCACATATACAACTACCTCCTAATACATATTCGCACAGATATTCGACACAAACGAACAAAATTGTTCTATTTTTATATTGATTTTATCATTTTATTTTATTATCAATTGCAAACCCTCCATGGTATTTGATTAACATTCACCAACGCACATACACTGATATACATACAAACTTATCCGACACATTCTACATTTATATAAGCCATACATTTGAATACACGCTTCAACATACGAATACATCAATATTTAGCGTGGTGGTCCCACTACGAGCAGACTTAAAATATGAAATCCCATTGGGTTTATCTCCAACTGTCATCATTACTGGGTCGATAAAAGAATTTCTAGGTATTTACTGGAGCAATTCAAGTGAATAGATTCCCACATCTACAAATGTCGAGGTTTATGACATTAGTAGAAATTACTATGTATGAATATATATATAAGCTATATCCCACAAAGATTCATATAAACTAAACTGCTCTGATTGGTATTTATAGAAATAGAGAAATAGAGAAATAGAGAGGGAGAGAAAGAGAGAGAGACAGACAGACAGACAGACAGACAGACAGACATATAGATAGATATACAAAGTACATAAAATTATATATATATATTTTTTATATTTTTACTTATTTCTGCGGTCATGTTAGAGCACCACTTTAAGTATTCGGTAGGCGAAACCTGGAAGAAGCCCGTTATATATATATATATATATATATATATATATATATATATATGTATATGTATGTATGTATGTATAATCTATGTGTGTGTGTCATTCTGTCTGTGTTTGTCCCCCACACCACCGTCACCAACGCTTGACAACGGGTGTTGGTGTGTTTACATCCCCGTAACTTAGCTGGTCCATAAAAGGCGACGATAGAATGACCACAAGGCGTAAAAATGTTCAAGGCGGTGCCCCAGCATGGCCACGGTCTAATGACTAAAACAAGTGAAAGATAATATACATATTGTACATATGTATAGTTCAGAACAAATTCATAATGAACTGGTGTAGATTACTCGAGTATTCTTTACAACATGTCTATGTCTGCTTGTGTATACGTGTGTAAGCTTGTACAAGCCATGACAAACAATCTGTATGATATTGTACGTAATCATATGTTAAAACGATCGATTGTCAAGTTTTTAAAATCACTCAATGCATTTAAATAAAGTATGCTAGGGAATTTTTGCAGGGGAATAAAGAGGCACAAGGAAACGAATGTGGGAAAGGTTAAAGAGGAGGAGAGAAAGAAGACGGAAGAAGAAGAAGAAGAAGAAGAAGAAGAAGAAGAAGAAGAAGAAGAAGAAGAAGAAGAAGAAGAAGAAAGTAATTTATGCGTAAGGGAGTAAAGTTTACGGCGAGGGGATGAAGAAGGGCATAGGAAAGAGAGAGTTCTATAGAAATTTTTTTGGAAAGATAAAATTGAATGGCATTGAGCCGAAATCAGTCATGCGCGGAGATGAACAGAAGCATAAAAGAATGAAATAAATGGTCAAGACTGAATGAGTAGGCACTTGAATGAACATAGCCATTGTACCAATATAAGGTTGGCAATATTGGGTCGTTGATAAGCAGTCGCCACCATCCGTCTCACTCACACACACAAGCATAATATATCTGTACGTGTGTATGTGTGTACACCCTATATAAATATATATATGTAATTCATAAATGTGTGTGTGCGTGGAACAAACCGGTTAGTAGCAGTAGGGCGTAGCAGCTGCAGGATGTGGGTTCAAGAGACTGGGCGATGTGAATTGGTAGTGCTTGTGTTCACTGTGTGTACGTATGTGTTTGAGTGTGTGTGTGTTTGTGTGTTTGTGAGTGTGTCTGTGTGTGTGTGTGCGTGCGCGTGCTCCTCGCAATCTGTAAGCGTGCGCAAAGCATACACTCAATGACCATTTTCGCACTTTCCAGCTCTCAAAAACCACATTACCTATTTCTCTCCAAGTTCTCGTCAGTTATTTTTGGCCATGTAACTCTCTGCTCCTTTCTCTTTTTCCTTTTCTCTGGACGTTTTTCTCTATCTGATGAAGGACTATGCTCGAAACGTCCCTTCAGCTCCTATTTTTTGCCCCATGTAAAACCTTCATTCAGCGTCAATATGTGCACTGTCGACGTCCAATTGACTTGTGTGGTCTTCGTTCTGTTGTTTTTGTTCATGGATTTCTCTACCCTCGCACGCTTACACGTATATATCTAAGCTAACCTCAAAGTGACGTAATCCCCACCGCAAAATATTTGAAATAACAGGGCCGAATTGCAACGAATGGAGGAGGACTCAGTATAGAATCATATCAATTCATAAACAACTATGAACTAGGTCGACTAGATCATCTTGAGAGCAAAGTGGAAGTCACTAATTAATGTCCACTCGCTGAATTAGTGTCGTAATATAGACATCAGAACTTAACGAAGAAAGAAAAAAATCCTTATTCGATACTCCTACATAAAAATCAACGGGAGGTTTCACAATATCTCGCTCTCTCTCGCTCGGTCACTCGCTCTCTCGCTCTCTCGCTCTCTCGCTCTCTCGTTTTCTCGGTCTCTCGGTCTCTCTCTCTCTCTCTCTCTCTCTCTCTCTCTCTCTCTCTCTCTCTCTCT
>NC_068995.1:53721985-53730957 GCF_001194135.2 Octopus bimaculoides | reverse complement strand
TGTGTGTGTGTGTGTGTGTGTGTGTGTGTGTGTGTGTGTGTGTGTGTGTGTGTGTGTGTTTAAAAAAGGATAAACATCATTCCCGAGTTATATAGACTCATAAGGCCGGTTCCCTGGATTCTATGGCGTTTACATATATTATTGCAAGATGGACGCTACACCGGTCCGTCATAAAAATAGTCATCTTTTCCAATTGAGTGGACTGGATTAACGTGCAGTGAAGTGGATTGCATAAGATCCCAACGCATTGCCACTACAAAGAATCGAAACCACAATTTTGGCATCATGAGTCCAACACACTATGGCAAACATCCACCTCATACATACAGGTAGATAGATAGATAGATAGATAGATAGATAGATAGATAGATAGATAGATAGATAGATAGATAGATAGATAGATAGATAGACGCATTAATGTTCCTGTACTGACTTATATAGATAGAGAGAGAGAGACTGGGAGAGAGAGAGATTGTTGTGTGAAGCCATGCCTAATTTCAATTGCGACACAGGTAACTTAATTACGAACGTATCCGAATATTGGTAGGGATTCTCTGTGTTCTTTCGAAAACTTTATCAAAGTAACGCTTGCGTGATATGGCAATTCTTAATCCTATTTGCGTTGTTATACAACTAGTTTAAGAAAGCAGAACCAATCTGGGTAAAGACAAAGGAAAAGCTGTAGCGGACATATGAACTGAAGACCCACACTTGCTTGATTTATCTTGTCTCTTACACATTTCGATCATTAGACTGTGACCATGCTGGAGTACCGCCTTGAAGGGCTTGTAGTTGAGTGGATTGACCTTAGTACATATTTTTTGTAAAACCTGGCACTTATTCTATCGGTATCTTTTACCGAACTACTATGTTACACTGGCGTAAACGCTCTGACATTGGTTGTCAAGCGGTGGGAGTGGGGATCAAGCACAGACTCAAACACACACACAAAACATATGCGATGGGCTTCTTTCAGTTTCCGTCTACCAAATCCCCTCACTAAGGCTTTGGTCGGCACGAGGCTATAGTAGAAGACACTCGCCCAAGGTGCCTCGCAGTGTGACTGAACTCGGAACCATGTGGCTGGGGAGCAAGCTTCTTACAATACAGCCACACCTGTATTGTACAAACGATGGTGTGCTCATAGTGTGCTCATAGTGACGTCAGCAAGAATAGATTGCTCTTCCATTTGCTGTTTGTTAGCAACCGTGAGCTTCAAAACGCTTCTATTAAATACTGCGATGAACGCCAGAGATGACAGCAACAAGCAGCAAAAGTATGAATAAAAGCAACGAGAATCTACTCAACATAATCTTCGCACGCGTTCGTATGTGTGGGTGAGTGTGGGAGTTTGTGTGAATGTGTATACACTTGGCTGTCACATTTTGGCAAAGCACATAGGTGTCTCTTTAGTTGTAAAAACATAAAATATGCATAGAAAAATCAAGTCTGGAGAGTACATTGTGTAAATGTCTGTAACATCTCTGTACATATTTCATCGACTTTCGTGATTCAAAAGTATTTCTGATGATGTAATGCCGCGGATAAAGTAAGGAAATTCCTTGTACGATCTACCTTGCGACGTATATACATTTGCTAGGTAAATAATTTCATATATATTCTTTATACTTGATTTTTATACATACACATATAAAATAGATAGATAGATAGATAGATAGATAGATAGATAGAGAGAGAGAGAGAGAGAGAGAGAGAGAGATGTGTGTGTGTCTGTGTAAATATATAATAATAAACATGTATTCGTATGTCTATATATTACATACTTTATATATTCTATAAGTTTAAAGAATATTTAATAAATGATGTGTGTGTCGATGTGTGTATTATCCATCACATAAGGATGCAGTTTCGATCTTTGTCAGAATCGGTTAGACAATTTGGTAAGGTAAACGGTTGATGAGTGAAGAATCAGTAAATGTTGTGATGCTATTTTGGACATGCCATGTGCCACGAAACGTCCTCTCAACAAATGAGCAGAGGAAGAAACCAAGAGTTCTTCAAGGACGTCAATAGCAAAGAAAGAACCGAAAACGAAAGCCTTGTTGATTGAATGCCTGCAGCACAACCTAGAGTGAAGTGGCGAGTCTTAGCAAATCAATCCCTGGGCACAGAGAGGACACCAATGTAATGGTGATCGACACATAACGTGCTCTTTAGTGAAAGTAACAACACCGTGGATAACGTAATCCTGAAGGTTCTTTGCTTGGTCAGGGTTGAATTGTAGATGTATCACGTCTTATTTTGTGTGCACTCTGGCTAGGAAACAGCCCGGATTGTTGCAATTTTGAATGATTTTCAGCATACGTAGATCTTTGAAAAAACATACATTTCAACAATGTAATTCTAAGAAAATGAAAAGGTACGGTTAGAAAGTTTTTTGATCACAGGACTATGATCTGAAAAACGAACACATCCGATAATCTAGACTTAGAAGCACTCCACTCTTGAGTAAAATGTCAGGGCTCAACCAGGAAGGGCTGATATGGGAGTTAAACATTAAGAAGTACAACAACCTGGTCTGGCTCCAAACATGGAAAACTGACAGATTAGTAAAATGACAGAGAAAATGCCTTGCAACAAATATTTACGCTGTGATCCACATGCTTTTAATAAGGTAGAGTAGTAGTCGATTACAAGCAATATTTATATCACGTTACTGCATCCTCAATACGTATGTAATTATTATTTAAAGATTACTTTCTTCAACAAACAAAAGATTTGTGACCTGGCGTTCACGTAAGAAATCACCGTTCACCTTCAGCTATATTATCTAAACTTTCTGATCCATATTGATTCAAATTTTCAACTCCTCCAAACCGAATTTAAATTCACTTGCCTAATTTGATCTCTAGCATAGATTATGCGTATTTACACAAATACAACTAATTCTATGAAACTTTCGTTGAGTTCCTAAGAAGAAGCAACTAACGATCCGACAGGATAACCTCTTACGAACTAACAATTGGACTGGTCTCTCGAGCTAATACAGATAAGTGCCAAATCTACTTCCGATCCCACCCTGCCAACTTAAAAATATAGGACGTGTCTTCTGCTGTTATTTATATATATATTATATGTGGAGAATCTAGAGTGGCGAACTTGAGGAACCGTTAGCATTTCGGACAGAATAGTTTGCAGTATTTTGGGATGGATATTAATGCTCTGTTTTCAAATGCCGTTGAGATCAACTTCGACCTTTATCCTTCGATAAAATAAAATACCATTTTAGTACTTGTGTGAATCTTATCGAATTACCGACTCCCCTTAAAATTGCTGGAATTTTACTAAAACCTTTAAAATAATAATGTATAGGGATTTTTCATAGTTTCTCGACTTTTTTTTTTTTTTTAGATATAACTGCCAATTACCACTTAATATTACATTCTACTTTAAGAACCCCAAAATCTTGTATCTACATTCATTCGTCTCGAGACAAAATTGGTTTCGGAATTAAGGAATAGCAGAATCGAGATTGTCCCGAAGACCTGAGCAAACATAAACACATCAACCCTGTACGCCAACAAGAGAATGCTGACTGATGAAGGTTGACGATTCCTTCATCCTGAAACATTCTTTATCATAGCATCTTATGACTCTTATCACCCCACGTTGTCGACTCTGCACTCCAACCGTTTTTGTAAGAATAAAATCTCGTTTCTCTAAATAGGTTTTTGTTTCCTTTTCAAACTTTTATGTTCTTTTTTCTCATAGCACTCCTTTACAATTCCCTTATTGATGTTTTCCCTTGATTATATATCTGCTGCTTTCCATTCATCTGACCAAACGATTGTCATTTTCCGATTCCACACGTATTTATTTGTATTATTGTTTCGTGAATGAATTTCCTTACGCCTTCTATAATCTGTCCTATATCTTCATTTTAAAATCTTTTAAAAGTCGAAATATTTCTGGCTCTCGAAGTACGTATAATGCTATGAAAGCTTGTCAACATTGAGTTGGGAAACCATTTTTGATAGAAAAAAGGAGAGAAAAAGGAGAGAAAAAAGGAGAAAAAAGGAGAAAAAAGTATATATATATATATATATATATATATATATATATATATATATATATATATATATATATATATATATATATACGTATGTTTGCGTGTGTATGTGTGTATGCATGTATGTTTGTACAAACGTGTAAGATACATTGGTATATGATTATGATACTATTGGCGATATTATTATTGGAGAGCACTGATACCACCCTATTTGTCAGCTTCTTTAATTTGATATTTGGTTTCCTTTTTCACTCGGCTTCGTGTGTGATTTATTGTTATAGTTGTTGACTTTCTCATTCTTTTTATTTTTCTCCCTCCGTTAACATCTCTACAACGTCTCCTTTAGCAGTTGTTAATGATATCAGAAATAAACACAGCCAATTATTGCACGTTACTTTATCACTTCGCTTTAACGTAATCATGGACCTCACTAACAACCATCAAGATTATTACGTTGATGCCCATCAACCTAACAATCATGCAGATCGCAAACACTAATGCTTAAATATTCTTACACCGCTTGCCGCCCACCACCACTGTCACCACGAACACCACCACCGCCACCATCACAATTACAATCACCACCATCGCCGTCACCACTACCACCATCATAACCACCAACACCGTGAGCACGAACACTACCACCACCACCATCTACTGTTACCATGTCTTGTAATAGAGACAGATGAAATTATTGGAGAGGGAGAGAGAAAGAGAGAAACAAAGAAAAGCACAGGGAGCGGAGGAGGAGTAGGAGGAGGTGGGGAAGTGGAGAGGCGAAGGAGGATTAGAAGGAGGAGACCTGACACAGGAAGGGAGGTTGTGAGAGAAGAAGACCGTTAATAATGATCAAGCAATTAAGTATGCTCAAGTATTGGTATTAGAACAACCGATGAGATGAACGATAACCAGTGAGGGGGGGGGGGGAAATAAAACAGCAAAAACAGCAACAGTAGAATTAACGATAATAATAATAATAATAATAATAATGATAATAAGTGATGATGATGATAATGATGATAATTATTCTTATCCTCCTTCTTTTTCTTCTTCTTCTTCTTCTTCTTCTTCTTCTTCTTATTATTATTATTATTATTATTATTATTATTATTATTATTATTTTATTGTTGTTATTATAACGTTATTGATGAAAGCGGAGAATGGTGGTGGTGATGATGATGATGATGACGATGATGGTGATGATGATGATGAGGAGGAGGAGGAAGAGGGTCATCGCCATCATCGTCATCATCATCATCGTCGTCGTCGTCGTCGTCGTCGTTGTCATCATCAGCATCGTTATCATTAAGTGTGATTTTGATTAAAAAGAAGAAAAGATTGGAGAAAAGAAACGGAGAAGAGTGAAGAACATCATCGACCAGATAATGAAGACTATGACAATGATGATGATGATGATGATGATTAGTACCATCACAAGAGCTCCACCACCGTGACCCACACCATGGACAGCAGCAGCAGCAGCGGCAGCAGCGGCAGCAGCAGCAGCAGAAGTGGTAGTAGTTATAGTAATAATAATAATAATAATATTAATAATAATATTAATAATAATAATAATAATAATTATTATTATTATTATTATTATTATTATTATTATTATTATTATTATTATTATTATGATGATGATGATAATGATAGTTGAGGCAAATATCAGAAGGCCCAAAATTGTGACATATTTTCAAAAATTACACTCCAAGTGTAGAAGGCTTGTATCAAGGAATCATTAATTGCAGAGAATGCAAAAAAAAATGTCTAGAATCTCGAGAGAAATGTTAATAGGTTCCAAGTTTAAGTGGAACCATTACCGCAATTTCCACTGAAAGAATAGAAGAAATAATTGAATTTCATGAAACCTAATGGAGAAAGATTTTGAGTGACATCAAATAATATTACCTTACGAAATTTCATTTCCTAGAAGATGCCTTTTTCATTATCTGATAGGTCTTTTCTGTCTTATATTTATTTTCTTGAATATATTCATCCTATAGTGTTGTAATTCGCTCCGAGAAACATCTACAAATAATAAGACAGCTAAGGAACTTCCACAATAAAGTCAATCGCTTTGCTGATTGAAACAACTGTCAAATTTCTCCAAAAGAAAAGGAAACAAACCCTAGTGTTTTCGAGTATCGGGATAACATATTCCAAATCCTAAGGTGTCAAAATAAAGATGCTGTCGGCCAAGTATAGAGAATAAAATGATATCCGTGGAAAGATGTAATGTCATCTCAACCTGAATTGCCTGAAATCAAGTGAATATGATGCAACATTGCTGTTCCTGTAGCCTGTTGCTGCTTAATTGATAAGAAGACGTTTGCGTAATAATTCATGTAACAGCGGTACAACTCAACAAAAATCTCGAGCAAACGTAGAGATCGGTTCTCACGTGGCCACTCAGTCTGTTAGAAATAGGAACTAAATATATTTCTACTATCTTTGCTGGTTATATTATCCAAAATATCTTTTCTGTTTACTTAAACGGCATGTTGAATAACATAGTCACAGATATACAAAACTTAGAATGGTCACTGCTGGAACTCCTTTTGCTGTAGATAAGCTTGATCAGAGCTGATATGTAGTTAGGCAAGAGCCACAATAACTTTAGTTCTATTATTATATTAATATTTGTCCTCATCGTTACTGCGCCGGATAAAAAAAGAAAAACGGCATTTTGTCCGTCTGTACGTTCTGAGTTCAAATTCTGTCGAGGTCGATTTTGCCTTTCATTTTTTCGGGATCGATAAAGTAAGTACCAGTTGAATACTGACAGTGATGTAATCGACTTACACCAGCCCCCGGAATTTCTGGCCTTGTGCCAAAATTTGGAACCAATTTAATACTTGAATCGAATCCAAAAGTCTTTCCCATTCCTATCACAAATTACATTTATGCACCTTTATATGATCTTCTGACTCTTGTCTTCTCAGCTTGTTATACACGAAAATTAGTAATGAAAAGATTAATTAATGTTTTCAAGCTGTTTCAACTCGACATGAAATCACTCTGGATTCTACTGAACAAAATCTATTTATAATAACAAGTGGCTGAAGTTCTAAATTACTTCTCTTCACTTTCTTGAACTGCCAATCACTTAATATATTACAGCCTATCCTACTGTGCCAAGTTTGCGCTTCGGAAACCAGTCTACGGCCATAACGAACGTCATTCCAGTATCATGAAGAGGTTTATGGTAATGGAAAGAATGGTAAGAAACACAATACAGGAGATCTGGAATCATCTGAACACAAATACATCGAGTATCTTAAATATTTTGTTCAAATAGTAATCATAGAAAACGTATTGAAAGCCATAAATTTAAGACCATTTGCAAATATGCAAGTTACAGACAGAGGGCAAATGGAAAACAATTATATTAATTTTCAAAATTGAATTTCAAAATAGAGATAAACATTTGTTTGTTTGTTTTTTTTTTTACTTTTAGGTAACCGGACGACTAGCAATAATATGAATATTTTAATATACAATGTAGATTTTAGCATAATTCTGTTTAGATAAGTTCCTAATGTTAACATAACATTGATGACGTGAAAAAGTGTATACGCAAAAGTATATATATATATATATATATGTGATAAATTCGAGAACTAATTTTTGTGAGTCAGTGTGTCACACTTAGAATCCCTCTCTCACCATTCAATGACTCTCCTACCATCTCTTATGATTGGGTGGGAGTAATAGTAGGCATATTGACGGTGAGGTCGGTGGTGAAGACAGAGAGAGAAAGAGGGGGAAAGAAAGAAAAAGACAGGGAGAGAAAGGGAGACAAAGAAATTTAGGGAGAGTTGATGATATTTTTTTTTAAAGTAGCAGTGTTGATGGTGGCAGGGGGAGTAATAAAACGCTAAGTTACGGGACGTAAACACACCACCATCGGTTGTGAGGCGATGTTGGGGGACAAACACAGACACACAAACATATACACACATATACATATATATATATATATATATATACATATATACGACGGGCTTCTTTTAGTTTCCGTCTACCAAATCCCCACACAAGGCTTTGGTAGGCCCGTGGCTATAGAAGAAGACACTTGCCAAAGATCTAGGTTAGAAACCGGTTCTTTCTCTGTTAGCAAAAATCTTGAAATATAGCTGAATGATGACATATACATACTATATAATCAGCACGGGAAGTTGATATTAAGAGCAGTAGCAGTATATTTTATTATTACTAACACATTTCAATAAAATATTCTCAAAATGATGGCGACCACCAACCAATTGGACTTATCCTTTTAACCGAGATAATAAGAAACAAAGAAAATAACATGTATCTCGAAACTAAATGTGATAGCGAATTAAAACCTAGCTGCATACTTATGAAAGTTTTAATGAATATGATGGCACGATATATATACATATATATATATATATAGGAAATTCAATAATAAATTAAACATATTTCAATAAATACCCAAATTTCCTATCCCGAATTCTGACAGGAAATTAAACTATTCCGTAGAGAAATTACACATGTTAAGGCAATCATAATGGACAGCAGGAACACGAAATAACGGGGGAAAAAGTTCAAGAAATATTCTTTCTTTTATAATGGCAAACTGTAATACATATAAAGCATAAACATAAGGGGGGATGATATGACGAACATTGACACACATGGAAAATCGACGGAGAATTCATTTATGGAAGATTTAGATGGAGTAATATACCTTTGTTTTAGATCGTTTACGTGTTAATAATTCAACAGTAGTAGTGACAGGTCAACCTTACACTTTGAGAATAAAAAAACCGAACTGTCAAGCATGCAAATTCTTATTGTTCTCATACCTGTCAGTCGCAATATATTTTCCTTTTGCGACTCTTACATTTTCGTCGATTTATATGTATACAAGTATGCATTTATATGTAATTCACACACACACACACACACACAC
>NC_068995.1:53718349-53721560 GCF_001194135.2 Octopus bimaculoides | reverse complement strand
ACACACATACACGCGCACAGACAACACTTATATCTACATACCGATAGATCGATAGATATAGTTATCTATATATCTATTTCTTTATTAATCTCACTCTCTCTCTCTCTCTCCCTATATATATATGTATGATGTATATATATACATATATATATATATATACATATATGAATACTTATTTTTGTATGTCTTCATAAGTATCCATCTGTGTACTAATGTATACACCATAGTTAAATAGTAGTATGTGTGAGTGTATATATAAGTATGTATGTATGTATATATGTATATTAATTTAAACACGGTTCTTTTCTTTCCTTCTTGCGAGGGCCCATTAGATGTCATAAAAGCGTAAAATTGGTTACAGAATTGCGTTAAAAATTGGTTCATCATTTTAATGATGCAATCTTCAACAAAAATATAAAATAGACCGCCAGAAAATCTACGACGCCTTTTAAATGCCAATAAATAACTGTAAATATTAATTTGACATCGAGGAAACAAATTGATTTCACTAAAACATTAACAACTTTATAAAACGGAACATTTTAGTTACATTCATTTACATATTTTCTTTATATTTAATCATGTTTCGACATAGATTCTAAAGCACGCAAGCACTCACGTAGTCATATGTGCGAAGTATGCAACTCTCTCTATCCCTCTCTCTCTCTCTCTCTCTCTCTCTCTATATATATATATATATATATATATATATATATAACATAGATAAACTGATAAATGGAGTTAAACGGAGGTGTTATTCAAATCTATATACTTCCGATATATGTTTCGCATAAAAGATTGGTATTATTCCAGATGGAATAAAATGATGTAAAACAATGCAATCTTCTCATCAGGAAAAGAAAGAGAAACAAAACGCATCAATGAGATTACGGGATGGATACTGAGATACTTATTGATGCATTTTATCCCATCTTGAATAATACCGATGTTTTCTTCGAAACATATATCGGAAGTATAATAATTTGAATAACACATGCGTTTAACTTCATTTATTTAGCCATGTCACATAAAAACATTTCCCCAAAACCTGGAGTTTCTACCTTTATAAGTAGGCTGTTACATGCTTGGTACTTAGACGAAGTTTTGCCACCCTGGTAACTATTTATTTATTTATTTTTTCCTTGTTATTGGTAAATATTGAAAAAATACATACACATACATATATATATATATATATATATATATATATATATATATATATATATATATATATACAATATATATTCTTTGTTTTATTTGTTCCAGTCATGTGACTGCAGTGATACTGGAACACCGACGTGATTGTGCGCTTTTATTTATGATTTTCATTCAGTGGATATCCTCAGAGAGGTGGGGTCTCACATCACCTATACTGCGCGTGCCTCTATTCCGAGTGTTGTCCCGTTCGATGTATGAGCTAGTTTGATAACGCTTCCCACGTTTGTACCTCATGACAGGCCGTTGGTTCATCCGGTAGCATGGGGAGTAGAATGGCCGATTGTTCAAGCGCAGCACATGACAGTATTCTCACGCGCGTCCACTTTGGATGGGTATTCCGATTCGGAATGGAGACAACTACCAACATTTCAAACAACGAAACTGACAAAAGGTATCATTTGTATGTAGATATATGTGTCATTTTGTAGTATTAGAGACAATAGTGAAGATTGTAATATTCCAAAATATTTTCTTGACTTCTGAATTCTGTAAGCACCTTTGTCTTCATGATTTACACCTTTGATAGAAATACTGCCAAAATATTTGTAGCATGATATGATTTACAAAGATATTAGTATACAACGTCATTCGAAGATCAGTACGATGTTTCCTATGACAGGTCTGATAAAAAGTAATATGAACAGTACTAATATTTTGAAGATTAACATATTATTTGCCAATTAAATTTTGTTCACCAAGTTTAGATAATCTTTTTAATTGTATGCGAGAATATCACAATCATCAATGTGTAAGAGATGACTTATCAGAGATACAAACGTGTATACTTTACACCACCACTGTTAGAAAATGCATATGAGCTTTTCCATCAATTACAATATATTTCTGTCATATTATTATGAAATAGCTTAGAACGGTGAGCTGACAGGATCGTTAGCGCGCCGGAAAAAATGTTTAGTGGCATTTCTTCCGGCTCTCTACGTTCTCGATTCAAATGTCATTCAGATTGACCTTGTTCTTCATCCTTTCGGGGTTGAGAAAATATGTACTAGTCATATACTAGGGTCGATATAATTGACTTGGCCACTTCCCCACAAAACGGTTGGCCTTGTACCAAAATTTGAAACGAGTATTATGAAATGATTCTTGGAATTGTGTATAACAAATCCCTATTTATATATTTACCAATTTAAGTCAATGAAGAAATAATTGAGTCAAGTCTTTGCACTATGCATATTTTTTGTAGTCGAAAACGATTTGCAGATATATTTCTCCGTCTGGCGAACAAAACACCAGTCTGAGACTCGGAAGAAGAGATTCCCCAACACATTGAATAGGAATAATTCTGCTCCATATTTTTCTAAAAAATTCTAAAGAGAAGAAATAACTCGAGAAGTTCAGAGAAAAATCTGCTTTCCTTCGAAATTTACGCTGAATAAACCTCGATAGTAGGAGGGAGCTCTGAGAGTCTCCCATCGAGGGAAATCGATAGATAGATAGATAGATAGATAGATAGATAGATAGATAGATAGATAGATTTACATAGAAGTAGCGGAAAATGATTACACGAAAAAGAGCGTGATTTAAGTTAATACACCAAAAAAGGATTTATGATCTTCATCCTCTTTGAGAACATAGGTCATAAATACATAATTCCGTAATAAATCTTTTCAAACATCCAGACACCGTACATTTCAGATATGTCGTAGATGTCTGAACAAAATATCAA
Organism: Octopus bimaculoides; assembly: GCF_001194135.2. Classification (NCBI taxonomy): domain Eukaryota; kingdom Metazoa; phylum Mollusca; class Cephalopoda; order Octopoda; family Octopodidae; genus Octopus; species Octopus bimaculoides. Next base: position 53,718,655 of record NC_068995.1, on the reverse strand, counting down.
CATTATATCAAATTAGCTTTGAATATTAGTGGAACTGACTTATTTAACTATATGACTCTATTTCTTTAAACCCCAGACATTCAATATAGATAATTAAGTTCGTATGAAAAAGTAATAGCAAGAAAATCATAATAATTGTAGCTTCTTATGAAAATGTAATAATAATAATAATAATAATAATAATAATAATAATAATAATAATAATATTAATAATAATAATAATAATAATAATAATAATAATAATAATAATAATAGTTGACATTTTAGTTGGCCTCTCCTAATAAAAGTTTAAACGATGCTTATTGC
>NC_068995.1:53717800-53718339 GCF_001194135.2 Octopus bimaculoides | reverse complement strand
ATACATATATACACATATATATATATACAAATACAAATACACATATATATATATATATATATATGTGTGTGTGTATGTATATTTGTGCATATATATATATACATAAACATATACACACATATATGTATATATGAATGCATACATTTATATGTATATATGTGTATTTATATATACATTTCTATATACATATATATATATGCATCTATATATTATATTGTGTGTGTATGAGTGTCTGTGTGTGTGTGCGCATAGGTATAGTATGTCAGTATTTAGGAAGTCGTGGCAAAGTTCAAACGACAGTAACAAAACGTCCGATTACCCGCCCAAGGATAATCGATAGCAACAGTCGTCGGTGAGTCGAAAACTGTTCAGGAGGGAAGAAAACTACAAAGTAAATATTTAGACACCTACCTGCAGGGACTTCGCAATTTGGATTTTACTTTTATTGGTTTAGCTATTGAAATATATACATACATACATACATATATATATGTATATATATATATATACATATATACATATATATATATATATATATA
>NC_068995.1:53714380-53717355 GCF_001194135.2 Octopus bimaculoides | reverse complement strand
ATATATGTGTATATATGTATGTACGTATGTTCGTATTTACGTGTATACGTATGTACGTATGTATGTTATATGTATGTGTGTTTATGTATGCATAAATAACTATATATATATGTGCGTATATTTATATACATACATCTATGCATATGTATATGCACATGATTATGTATGTGTATTTATATGTATGAATGTGAACAGATAGATAGATAGGTAGATAGATAGATAGATAGATAGATAGATAGATAGATAGATAGATAGATAGATAGATAGATAGATAGATAAGTGACAGGTTCAAAGGGACAATGTCACAATACTTAAAACATATTACTGAAAGCAAGAAGTCTTAGAGTGATGGCTGATGGAATTTGTAGAGCGTCGAATGGATTTAATCGAAAATCTCTGTGATCTGATTTCTAATACTACTGAGGCCTACTCTGCCTTTCTTCCTTTCGAGATCGATAAACAATACCAATTTCAAGCGGTGGATTATAGGAAATTTAAACACGTTAGATCGGATGCCCTGCAGAGTTCGTTTCAGGTGATAGCGTTCTGAATTCAAATACCTCCATGGCCTACCAGAATGGTAGATTTAATCCGTCCCTCTATTAAAGAACACTTCTTGATTGCCACCTGAGATAACTTTAGCGGATTCCTCTCCATTTGCATGTTAAGACTCCCGAATAACGATGACTTCTTTCCTTCCGTTATCTTTCCTTCCATTATCCTTCATTCCATCTAGGTTATCTGTAAAGGATCATGACTACTGCGTTCCTTCCTGGCTGGAGGATTAAGAATAACCGTGAGTCAGCCAAAAGCTATTCTGATTCGCTCAAGACCTGCGTAAGGGAGTGGAGAGTTAATCTTGTGCAGCTGGTTAAATAGAAAAGGACGGATACATGGCTAAAGAATTGCTGGCAAAATATGTTCTCATAATCCATTTGGTTTCAAATTTTCGTACGGGGCTAGCATTTTCGAGCAGGGGTTAAATCGATTACATCAACCCATGTGCTCGACTTGTACTTATTTCATCGATCACGAAAGCATGGAAGGCAAAGTTGACCGCGTCGGAATTTGAATTTAGAGCGTAGAGACGGTTGAAATATCATTAAGCATTTTGCCCGGCGTGCTAAGAATTCTACCAGCTCACCACCTTAATATCTAAATGAAAAGCCTGATTATATTGCAGAGTATTCTTTGGCTTTATCTTACACCCTCCAGGATTAGGTCTAGTAATATATTGAATTTTATCTGAAAAGCTGCTATTGTGTAAAGCAAGTCTCTTCATAATGATGAGAAGCCTCAAAATAATTAACTTCACGAGCGCTTAATGAGCCTCTGACGAGCATATCTGTATCACATGTATTTGTGAACAATAGCGTCGTTCGTTATAACTTTTGAACGGGTTAATCACCTATTCACTGTATTTCTGAAAGGGAGAAACCCTAGAGTGCGTCAGAGCAACGCGCGAGAAATAAATACCACATTCTATTTTTCTTTTGCTAACAAATTTGTCAGCAACTTCGAGCCAATGTATCTATCCTTCCCTGTAATACACTCAATATCTCGCGCGCACACTTATACGCAAAGTCAAGCATTTTCACGCAGAAAATTCACCAGCCTGTTATAAGAGGAAAAAAAAATATTTCGAATTGCGATAAAAAATGGATATGCACTCGTAAAAGGAAACTCTTAGCAGATGATAACAAAAATAGTAAATTGAAATTTTCTGAATTTCTAATTTATTCCTTTTTGGTCGTAGGCAGAAGGCAGAAAATTACAGATTTGGATTAAATCCTAGTTGGAAATAACATATTATAAATACCTTAAGAATAATATCCAGTGCGAAATGCTTTTCTAGTTCGTCAGCATAAATTCATATTTATTTTTATATAGTTATTACATTTCAAACTTATTTGTTTCTTTTAGATATTTATTTGAGAATGACTCATGCTATATTTTTGAGAGATAATATATGGATATGAATATGTGTGTCTTTGTGTGTGTAGGGGGTGCGTGTGTATGTGTCAATGGGTATCTATTTACACATATATATGTATATACATATATAACTCTCTCTTTCTATATATATGTGTGTGTGTGTGTGTGTGTGTGTGTATGTGTGTACATTCATACATACATACGAGAGATAATGGTATCCAGAAGACCCAAGGTGGCAGATAACGCTATGTAAGTGCTATGCAAAGACTGTAATTAAGCTCTCGGTTCGATAATAATATGAGTGAGGAATCCGCAATAATTATGCACCAAACCAATATTTTATCGACTCTGGAAACAATAAATATTGAAATCAAGCCTACGCGTAATTCGAAAGCAGCATTGCAGTTTCTCCATGGCTGTGTAGCTCAAAGAAGGACATCGCATCAATAGGGAAGAGTATACTCCAATAAGCTTATTCCAGTATATAGCGCAGATGAAATACAACGTCTACTGCAATTAGAATCTAAAGTAAAGGGTCAAAATTAATGATAATTACACAACAACACTAAAGTTATTGCACTGAAAGCAATAACATTAACACTTTATTACATAACCTAATGTAACTATTGCTGTATCGCTTGAAATGCACGAACGTATTATGCAGAATTACGTATCTACAGAGACTCAACTACAATATTGAGTTGCTATTAAACGTCAGATTTTCTATGTGCGAAATTATACGTGTGTTCAAGCAGAGCTGACATAAAATGTATTCAGAACTAAATCAAAGGGAGTAGACAAGTGTTGTAGTTTAGCCCGAGTTCAGCCTCCATTGAGCTGCTCTGTCGTCTAAAGCGTTCCATAGAGGACTGTCCTGTTGATACATATATATATATATATCACACACAAACACTCAAACGTGAACACACACACACAAAATAAAATACATGAATATGCAGAAAACATATATACAAACGTACACACACGCATATATATATATATATATATATATATATTCACACACACATACATACATGTAT
>NC_068995.1:53712412-53714370 GCF_001194135.2 Octopus bimaculoides | reverse complement strand
TGAACACACACACACAAAATAAAATACATGAATATGCAGAAAACATATATACAAACGTACACACACGCATATATATATATATATATATATATATATTCACACACACATACATACATGTATATATACATACATGCATACATAATTCATATTTGTGTATGCACATGCACACTGACGCACACACAAACCCACAAACAAACGAGAAGAACGTAGCTCCGATATCGGACAGATTCAGCGACTATTGAAAAGATTGTAAGAAGCAACGAGAGAATCAAGAAGTGGTACACTTGTTTCTACAACTTACTTGGGAAGGATCCAGAAGTTGACAGTGAAACAGGAAATGAAGAATTAGCAAAGATCCTCGACGGTTTGCAAATCGAGGATGGAGACTTCACAAAGCAAGAAATAGAAAGAGCTAAGAAAAAGAAAGTAAAATGAAAGAAGGAAAACAAACTGGTCCTAACAACATCCCACCAGGAGTACTAAAAAGATGTGATTTAGACGACATCATTCTTTGAATTTGCAAATAAACTACTAAATGGCAATATGAAGCCAGAACACTGGTCTGAGATAGACTTGCTACCACTGCCCAAAACTGGAGGCTTAAGTGATACTAGGAATTAGAGAGGGATCAGTCTGTCATTCATTGTTACAAAAATGGTCAGCAAGATGATACTTAACCAAGTACAACCTAAGATAGACAAACAATTGCAACCAAATCCAAATGGACTCAGATCGGGACAGTCAACAACATCTCACTCTGTCGCACTTAGAAGACTGATAGGAGGAGTTAAGAGCCGTAAAAGGAAGGCTATCATTATCTATGTAGACTTGAAAAAGGTTTTTCATTCAGTACATAGAGGAATGGTGGTAAAAGATACTTAAAGTATATGATATTCCACCAAGAATTCTGAGAGCAATAGGTAAGCGAAAGTGATCACTCCTGATGCAGAGACGGAATAATTTAAAGTGAAAGCTGGAGTATTACAAGACGACACGCCGGCAACTTATCTCTTTGCCATCGTTCTGGACTATGTAATGCGTAGAACGTATGAGGGCAAGGAAAGAGAACTGGGATTCAATCTGCATAGGCAAAGAAGTAGACGGCATCAAGCAATAACAGTAACTAACCTAGTGAACTGGCATTACTAACAGAGGACAACTTCCTCCTTAGCTGGTTTTTATTTTGTTTTATTTGTTCTTACTCGAAGCTAATGACCTTCTATATCTTTAGGAAGGTTATCAAAGAACATGAAGGAAGTGAAACAGTTTCAAGTGAGTATCGAAAGCCAATCCACGACATTATTTGAGCCCGCGTGAGCGAACTTATATCTTAATCTATTTGTTCGCTTAGAAGTCTGTTTCCAAATTAACTTTTGCGAAGACACTAAACCTACTCGTCTAGCGTATGGACAGATGAAGGATGATAATAAAAGCAATTAGTATTTCCTACTATCTATCACTATACATTTCACTTAACTGCTTGAAATGCTAGCATAAACTTTAACCTTGCTCAACAGAAATCAATAGTGGAAACCTAGTAAATTCATTCTTTTCATTAATCTGCTTGCTAGTAGCACACTGCTGTCCAACACAAGTTGTGTTGGCGGTGACAGTCAAAAGCAGCAGCAAAATTAGATAGGCTGTAATCAACATTGATGCCATGATAAATATCCACATTCTTGCTTAAAACGTCGCTCTTCGCGTTTAAGTGGAACCATAATTCTGAGTTACAATTAAAATTTGCAATTTACATCATACGTTTAATGAGATGTACGGGTAGGAATTTGTATTATAGTTATTTGCACTTTCCTGCTGTGAAGAATCAACCACTTCGAAGGCATCTTTATGATTTCATATGCATATTTATGCAAACAATACACACACGCATACACAAATATACACGCATATAAACACACATATGTACGCATATATATGTATATATATATATATATATATAT
>NC_068995.1:53703628-53711128 GCF_001194135.2 Octopus bimaculoides | reverse complement strand
AATTGATCGGATTAGGGAGGACAAAGTTTGCGAGACAGCATGCTTAATCCGAAGAGGGTTGTGCTCCCAAGTTCAACAAAAGAAATTTATCCACGTACTTACATTTTACACATCAAACGTGTGTTTATTGTTGTTTTAATCGATTTGTTTTCAACTCTGAGGAAAGAAGTTCAAGATAATTCTATTTCTTTTTTTGTTTTTATCTATTTAGGCATAACGCTCTCTAGCACTGCAATGTATCTTCCGTGCTTTTCATCAATGTAATGCGTGGAATTTAAGTAAATTTGGCACAAAATTCTACCTGGTCGAATAACTACGCACGGCTCCCTGGAAGGCTCTTCAAATTTGATAGTAAATGTTGTACTAACTACATGAGTAAATTTCAGGATAATTTAGGAGTGGTATGCTGCAAACTGCATTCTCATCACCGAATAATGAATACAGAAAAGAAAATAATACCCTCTATCCGACAGAATCAGATGTTCTTACATTGACGCTAATTGGAATTTATTTTATCAAGCTAAATGAATTCTCCCGAGGCAAAAGAATGCGACTGCATCCGATTGCCTTGTCACCTGTCCGCCATTATCGTTCTCACATTTCAATTCTGCTTAATATCAATGGAGAATCACTAACAACTGGCATAATTGTGTGGATTTACTTACAGAGCTAAGTATACATACGGTCATACAACACATCCCATAAACGTGTGTATATATATATATATATATGGGGGGGGGTGTATGCATGGATAGATAGATAGATTATTCAATTACGCTTGAATACACTGCATTAATTAGATAAAATATATATTATGCTACAATACCTAAGGAGCATGACATCCTATGTCGGTGACACAAATTCACAAATACAATAGATAGATAAATAGATAGATAGATAGATAGATAGATAGATAGATAGATAGATAGATAGATAGATAGATAGATAGATATAGATATATTTTGTGCTTGTATGCATATGTATGTGTATATATATATATATATATATATATATATATATATATATATATATATATATATATATATGCGTGTGTGTGTGTGTGTGTGTGTGTGTTTATATGCATATATACATTTACATGCATAAAAATATACACACATATACGCACATTTGTATTTATTTATAAATGTTCATATATATACGTTTATACACATACAAAATACACACACACGCATGCACACACACACATACACATGCACACACATACACACGCATACACACACACAAATTTGCTTTCGTATGCATACATAAAACTACAATGATAAAGAAATAAGAACGAGCAAAATTACAACCACTTAAAAGAATTCATACATAAATAATTAGGTATGATTATTCATACACATATTATAGATATCAAATTTTCATGCATTCATTACTTTTTATAATGTTACACGAATCTAATATAAAACCCGATGCAGAGACCGTTTGTCCATATCCTCTGGGAAAGCTTTTTGAACAGAAGCGTGTGGTGAGAGAGGACCATGTATATTTTATATAGGACTAGTGTATGTAGAAAGTTACGGTGTGCCTGAAGGAAAGTAGAAATTTAAATGCAACTGTATGTGATCAGTAGATTTCCTGTGCGAAATGTTTGAAGTTAGCGTTTATACAGAGAATATTTATGGGTAAAAAGAAACAGGGCGATGTGTATAGCTAAAGTATAGTCAACAGCTTCTGAACTGTAAAGTTTTATTTTAATACCAATAACATAATAAACATCTCGACTATAAGATATGTGTATATATTTATGATGGCTTCTAAGAAGCAAAATTCTTCGCTTGCTGTTTGTACAATGCTGTTCGTTTATTTTTATGTTTGTGTCTGTGTGGTGTGTATGTGTGTGTGCAGAAACGTGAGTGTGCTAATGTGAATGTGTGTTAATAGTTATGTAAAAGCTGTGGTTTTCTCGTACGTTCATTCTTACCTTTGAAGAGATACACAAATGTATAGCAACAACTACGCCGTTGTCAGGTATTGCCTCATTAATAAAAGAAATATTAAGTCTGCATATATAATGTACTGAATACATTTTGAGTTATGGTTTACTGGAAAATATTTCGATATATATATATATATGTGGGGAGGTCGGGTTGTATGTGTAGGTGAGTGTGGGTGTGTTCAGGTGTGTGTAATATTAATATATATATATATATATACATGTATTCATACAAGCATGTATGTGTATGTGTATATATATTTGTATAAATATGTATGTATACAGATGTGAGGATGTAGATACAGTAGGAGAGAGAGAGAAACATTTCGGTAAATTATGTCGATATATTTCTTAAAGGTTCCCTAGACCAGGTGTTCTTCAATGGCATTTCGCTGTTGAAATAGTATTGGAACAACGAAAGGACGGCAAGAAATTTTAAATAATGGCTACTTAGATTAATAATCAGTCACTCCATAAATATAAGACACCCACTAAACTATGAAGGAATCAAGCTTTATATTATGCATACATATGTGTGGGAGAACTTTAAAGCAAGTGTAGTATACATATTCACCAAGCTGTGGTGAGATAAATGGAAAGTTATATACAAGCTCCCGAATGAGGAACTGGTAGCTCCAGCCTAGGAAGTCAGATTGATGAAGGAACTTTGCCGAGCGTGTAAAGAAGGAAAATAGGCAGATAAACACAAATAGGCGTAATGAATGCAATTTACAAAGAATACAAATAAAAAAGTATAATGTAATATTCTAATCTTAACAGCTGTTTCGGATAAACCATGACCTGTGCCATAACCTAATATCGTAGGTGTGTAGAATACACGAACTCTGATAGAACAGTGAGGCGAAATCTTATTATCATCGGAGAATTCTAAGTAATAGAATCTTTTCGCTATTAGCCATCTTTTTAACTGGATGACGTAGTTTTGTTTCACTGAGCTATAAATTTCCTGTTAATCCATACACCTCTGGCATTTTAGATCTTTAATTCATAATGGAGGTGGTCATGATGCGACTGATCTTAACACCTGCGTTTTTCCGTAACAGGTCTTACGATAAGACTATTATATTATTTTATTCGTTCCGTTGTATTCCGTGTAAAAAACACGCATTACGCCTTCTTGTTTATCTACCTCTATTACTCTTCTAAATGTGTGCGTGTGTGTGTACATATATATATACACATCTATATATGTGTGTATATGTGAGCGTAGATAGATAGATAGATAGATAGATAGATAGATAGATAGATAGATAGATAGATAGATAGATAGATAGATAGATAGATAAATAGAAAAGTGCATCTTCAAATTTCCGGTGAAACTCAGGAAATTATGTCTGCTGCATTTAACTCAGTCATCTTGCTCCAATGCAAAATATACCATTCTCATCTGTATAACAATCGCTATATTGTTTTAGTTGTTGTTATTATTGTTTAACCCTAGACAACTCGATAGTTTCAATTGTGACCATCCCATCCCATTCCATTTTCATGTACAAAGTATAAGTAGACCCGAAACTATAAAAAATAATGCCACAAGATGTCACGTAGCCGGAGCTCAAGATTACGAAACCAAGACCTGGCAATTACAAAGCTGACTTCTTAAGCATTCAGCTGCTATTTTCACAAGGTCAAACGTGCGTAAATTATATTCGCGTAGTTGCAAATGCTGACATTTAGAGTGGATCATTTTAAATATGTGTCTGTCAAAGTTTGTTTATTCTTATTGCTTAATCTTAAAAGAACTTTTATTACGTGTAACACATAACAATGGACGTCTCTCAGCCTGATGAAATATTAATTACAACTGCAACGGTTTTAACGGCAAAATGTTATTATAAGGTTCAATACTTTAGCTACTTGAATTTGTAGTCTAGAATATAGCCGTTTCTGCCATTTCGTAAATCTGATAAAACAGGTGATATTAACAATCTAGAGTGTACCAAAACAAGGAGACATAATATGCAAATCAAAACAAACTGTATTTACTTATATATACTATGCTAATAAGAATTGTTTATATTCAGTTGCATCAGCAATTTTCGTTTTCTAAAGTATGCTGTAAGAAACATGCTGGCTGTTTTGTTTAATAAGCTATATTTGTTTATTCTACTAGTAACCTGCTCGATATATGAAGAACAACACAGTGAAACAAAACATACGGAAATTGTTTTGTTTTCAGTAAGTGTGCTGTTTTATGGCAGCTACATTCCGATGTGTTGCAACTCAAAATTACAAGAATCTGAGCTTGCTGTTACTACACCTTGTATAGACTATCAGTTGTTAGTTTCATTTCTTATATATACTCGACTCATTAAACGGGGAGACGCCATCAACGCTCTAATGTATCTAGTGATATTTCCCGGTCTTATCCTGATCTTTAACCTTTTCCAATATAAGCACAAGGTTTGAAATTTGGTGTGACGGGGTCATCGATTATACATCAACACCAGTACATCACTGGTACTTGTGTTATCGACCCCGAAAAGATTAAGAGAAAAGTCTATCACGGTGAAATTTGAACTCAGAACGAAAAGCCGGAAGAAATACAGTTAAGCATTTTGACCGGTACGGTAACGATTCAACCAGCTCACTAGCTTTTATTTTGATATAGAAGACGAGTGGGAGGGAGACGAGTGGGAAGGAGGGAGATGAGTAGTATTGTGAGGAGGTATCAGTCAGGATTCCCAGTCTTCTTATGCTATGAATAGTCATACTAAGCGAGGGGCTGAAATTGCACTTATGAAACAGTAATATTGATTTCTAACATTGGCGCAATATAATATATTGGGACGTAAATGATTAATTAATCAAAAGTTCATGAATAGCACTCAATTTCTTGAAAGTATGAAGAGCAAAATCGAATTGAATCCAGAATGTTGATTTAACTAAATACTAGAAGACATTTGATCCAACTTTCTCCCGCATAAATCATAACATTCTACTCTCTGTCTCCTCTCCTGCTCAGTAAAACCCCGGATATTATTGGGTTTGCCAAAAAGTTCTAACGCTTCTTTTCCTCTGAGGATGCATAGTCATTCGAAACTTGACACCGATCACGTTTTCTTTTCTTTGCGCATGCGTACTCGTTAAATTCCTGACATACTAAGGTAGTTCGACACGAACTTACAAGACAGGTTGAGTTGTGTGTGCTTGAGATCACCATGAATATAAAGAGCCATAACAAATACGATCGAAATGTCATGCTTGTTTGTTTTTTTCGTTTTAAAACAACCACCAAGAAAGCAGGTGAAAACTGCAGGAAGATACGTAGTGTTTGCGGAGAGGATGCCATTACGGAACGTGCGTGCCAGAAGTGAGTTTTCAAGTTTTCGATCAGGAGCTTTCTCCACTCAAGTTGCAATTCGCTCTGGATGGCTAACTGAAACTAGCAGCAACAACGTGAAGGAGCTAGTTAATACTAGCCCCAGTTATAGGACCAGCACGATCGCAGATGTTCTCGAAGCATCTTAATGGAGAGTTGAAATTACACAACAATTGAATTAGGAGAGCTTAGCCCAATGAATGTTCATCTGCGATTCGTTGCAGGTACGTGAAGGAAACGACCCTTCTCTGAAGGGAACGGTAAACTGGTCGAAAATGGAATTTCAAACGATCGTGAATAAGCGCAGCTAACCACAAACAATCCCCAGCAGAGGACTTCGCTGAAAGAAGGGCATGCTTTCAATTTGATCGGATTGGCAGGTTGTCTTTTACGAGGTCCTTTCCACGAACAGAATCAACGATACGGATGTGTACTGTGACTATCTGAACAGGTTAAAGACGAGGATCCACCAGAAGCGTCATAAAAGTTGCCAATTGTAAGGACCTTGAGGTTCGTCACAGTGTTTGATTGCACACGCAGCAGATGTTGCTGGGGCTCGGAGGGACAGCTTTGCCTCAGTTTCCATATAAGCCAGGCCTTTGAATCTTCAGATTTCCACCTGTTTTAGGCTCTTCAGGTGGTGTGCTGACCCGAGGCACACCAATTTCGTCACATCTCAATTAATCAGAGTAGTTCATGGTTAAAATAGTCTATAAAATTGTAGATGCTCCTCGAACTTGCATCAGGTAAAAAAAAGTGTTTAATATAGACTTAGGTGCAACCGTTCTCATAATGTCTTATAAGATAACCATAATTTCGCTGCTCTCCTAGATATGTGACTGTGTTTGGCCTAGCAGTTGTGTATTTGTCTTACAATCATGAGTTCGGTGGTTCGATTCGTGCACAGGGCGGTACGTTACATTTTTCAGCAAGGTATTTCTTTTCAAGTTGCTCAAATCAGATCTGTTGGAAAGATTACGAAGTTTGATGTTGCGATCTTCTCTCTCCTCCCCTTTCTTTCTTGTTGTTTTTATCTCTTTCTCCCTTTCTGTCCCTCTCTCTTTTTATCTCCCTCTCTTTATCTCCCTCTCTCTATCTCTGTCCATTCTCTTTCCCTCCTTTCTTCCTAGATGCCATATCTTCAATGATATGCTGGATCAAGTTTGGATGGAGGCATGAGGGCATCTATGGTACTGTAAATTACATAGGGACCTAAACTAGCAAATTGATAGTACATGCTGCCAAATCTTACACACTCGAGAGTAACGATTATGGTTCAAATCCAATCAGACTATTTTCCTTTTCATCCATCTGAAATCGAATACATAATGGCCATTTATATACGATGGGGAACAATGCGTATCTAAATTTCCATCGCATCTCTGGGATTGCTTGTAATTCTGAAGACATACAAACTGAACTTGGATTATAGTCATATTATCAATAGCAAACACAGACATATGCATAAAAATGAGGTACACACATATACACTCACACGCACACGCACACGCACACGCACACACACACGCACATACGCGAGGGCATATACATACCATCGATATGCGGGCGTCATATGAACACTCAACTAAATAATCAGAGAACTTCAAAAGGAAAAAAATATATGATTCATCTGGATTAATAGGATTAGTTCGATTATCAGTAATGTTACGGTAATTTACCCTGAAACGTCGTATTAATTAAACTCGTTTAAAAGATTTCTCTATTGATGCAATGAAATCCTTCTAGCGAAGATTCGGGCTTCGCGTATTGGCTTTGATAATTCTTCATTCCATTCTCCTGCACTCCCAGACTAAAGTCGCTTATTCGAGACAATCGCTTTAAACAATCTGCTGGACGTTGTTTTTACAGACTTTTTCAGTCTATAGCGTTTATCTCAATGATCTTTAAACACAATGGCTAATGTTGCAGCTTTTGCAAAGAGACTTTTAATATTAAATTCAAAGTGGTGATTAGAAGAGATAGCTCTCTATACCAATCTGTCACAGTCTCACTCGCATACTCACACTCTCTCTCTTCTTTTCTCGCTCTCTCTTTCTCTCTTCCTTTTTATACATACATAAGCGTGTATGTGCATATACATATGCGTGTACTTATATATATATGTGTGTGTGAGTGTATATATATATATATATGTGTGTGTATATACATATATATATATATATATATATATATATATATATAT
>NC_068995.1:53698563-53701063 GCF_001194135.2 Octopus bimaculoides | reverse complement strand
TGACTTTTCTTCATCCTGTCATAACCACCTTATCTGTTTATGTCTCATTTTCTCTGATTGTTTACTAAATACTCAGTAAATATTTACCCTGTTCTTAAGAGATACTTCATTTTTAGACATTTATCTCCCGTTGAAGTAAGTGAAATAAAATGTTTTTATCTTCAGATGAACTGCTGATCTGCTTGATCAACTTCTACGCGGGCATCCCTTCACTCCTGCCATCACTACAATCCAATTTTAGCAATACATTTATTCATCTTTAAGCCGTTATATCTTGCCAAAGAATTAGATTTTGACGACAACTCTGAATTTCTAAATAGTTTTATTTGATATTTCTTTACTGTCTCAAATAATCATGGTCTGTATGTAGTTTAGAACAATTTCAGTTCTTTGCATAATTTCATAACCAGTATAGAAATTGTCTTCTCCAGCGGCAATTCCTTCGTTTGTTTTGAAATTAATCCGGTTGTTTTCGCAATTTCTCTTTCAAAGAGTTATATAACAGCGTAATTTTTCTGGTCGAAATATTAAAAATTTATATACAGTTTAGAATAGTCTGTGCCCTTCATAAAATAGAAGTTGCATGGTGTTTTCATTATTTTGCTCTCGCCTCTCGTAGGTGGACAACTGAGATATTAAAAATGATTAAGATTGAATGCAGTCTTGTCTGTGACACATATATTGACAATTACATAAGTGTAGTGTGTACGTTTGTACGTGTTTCAGTTTTATTATTCTTCTTCAGTGAAGCATAGCTCTTGCTTATCATAAATTTATCGGCTGCGGAACAACGAAAGTCGAAGTGGACTTTAAAACTTAGACGTAACCAAGAAAATACCATATGATGTTTATGCTTCACTACTCCAGGCAATAAATTGATTTCTTCTAAAGATAGATATAAGACGATAAATTTGACTAAAAGTGTAATCGATGAAATTAAATGATAGCTATTATTTATTCCCGAAAACACGAAAAAGCAGAGTCAATCTTTACAGAATTTGAACGCAAAAGCTATGGAACGAAATCCAAGACGTTTTGTTTGTCGCTTTACTATTTCAGCCATTCTAGTGCTCGGTCTATGGGTAAGGCATTTAAACAAGTGATATGCAATGGTATATGATTTCCGCTACTTCTTTCTTCTCTCTCTTTTCCCCTTATGAATGAAACACATCTATCTAAAGAACGATTCATATCATAGTATTAGCAGATAATATGACGATTTTGAACATTGTCAGAAAACGATAAATTAACAGGAAGTGGGGTAACTGGGAAATAAATTGATTTAACCCCTTTTTCCAAGAAATGTCAAGCAGTCATTATATCAACTCCCATAAAAATTAATGATAGGCGAAAAAAATCGACCAAAACTGAATGAGAACTCAGAACTTAAACGAACAGCCTGTGGAATATACTGTGAGGCATTTAGAACGGCACTGTAACGGCACTGTCACCCCTTCGCCCCTTTTTCTGACAGATAATATATTATTGCTAAATTGACATCAAGTCCTTCTATTTCTACAACATCAACATAAAATAATGTTGTTGTTTTCTGGCGTGCTACGAACACCTACTTATTAAGTATATAGCGATGTTTCATCACAACACATTTATCTAAGCTTGCTCGTCTTACAACGCTTAACACTTTATAGATTTCTTTTGCAATTATTTCGCTTTTAACAGCTTTTACTAAATTATAATGCTCGTTACGAAAGCACATCAAATACTTGCAGATTTCTAAAGGCAATTTCATTCTATAACATGTGCATGTTCTCCTATGATAACGATACTCTGAAGTATTTCCTTAATAGAAATTCAATCTTTCTTCTCACTGCAAAAGATGCAACGTTCGTAACCTTACCATAGTTTGATAAAAGCCTATCATCCACTGATGGAAACTTCTTTATTTTATTTAAAGAAACACTGAAACTTTAAATAAGACACTCAATCATTCAAATGATGGCATAAATTACTTGCTACATACAAGCTGTCTACTTACTGAATAATTGTGCTATGTTAATACTGAATTAATCTCGTTTTAGCAACTATTCCCTCATCAAATTGCTTTCGTAACTTTTCCAACATATTCAAACTGCAAAGCATTTTACGTTGAATGATTTAATGAAATCTAATGTTTCATTCCATTATTATTTTTATTATTATTAGTAGTAGTAGTAGTAATAGTAATAGTAGTATTACTATTAGAATTCTAAACTCCATTGTAGCAGAGAAAACAACACAGTTTCGGCTTTGGATTGAAACTAATTAACAGGTATACCATTAATGGTATTAGGATAACTACAACCATAATCACGATTTCCTAATTCTCTTCTATCAAATATGCAAGACATTCGTGTTCATCATCGGTTCCAGAATGAGTTGATAAAGAACACGGAATAAAATTACAAGAGAGCGCCAGATGTAAAGACAAAGATTTTTACATCGACAGTAGATTTATCTTTCTCTCACTCCCTCTCTCTCTCTCTCTCTCTCTCTCTCTCTC
>NC_068995.1:53696261-53698553 GCF_001194135.2 Octopus bimaculoides | reverse complement strand
CTCTCTCTCTCTCTCTCTCTCTCTCTCCCTCTCTCTCCCTCTCTCTCTCTCACTCTGTCACTCTCTCTCTCCCTCTCTCTTTCTCTCTCGCTCTCTCTCTCTCTCTCTCTCTCTCTCAGTATATATATATGTGTGTGTGTGTGTGTGTGTATATATGTATATATGTACACACAGACGCACATACACACACATAATTACATATATCTGATCGTGATTGTGTGGAGACGCAGACGTGACTATGTGACAAGAAGCTTGCATCCCAACCACAAGGTTCCGAGATCGTTCCCAAAAAGAAAAAAAAAAAGAAAAAAGCAGGAAACACTTTACCTAATAGCGAATACCACGTGAAAGAAACTACTGAGTAAGATGCTCTGATATTAACGCATGAAAAAATCTGCTGTATCTTAGATTTTATACAATTTTGTTGGCATTCTTATAGCTTGAAACATCATGAGTCGCTTCTATAACACTGTGTAACAAAATGCTTACTTTTTTTTGTCGCTGGTCAATAAGAGTTTTTTTCCTATTTGCTTCTGACTAGAAATCAAAGGAAATATGTATTATTCCTTTCAAACGTTGCTTTTATCACTTAGACATCAATGTTTTGAAACTGACCTATTTTCCATTACATTTCAAACAGATTCAGCGTTGAGTTGCTGAAGCAGAAATATCGTTATTGCAAATATTTTGCTCAATACCACAGATATGCTCGGTCAGTTGCTTGACCTTAGCCACCTGAGCATGTCCCTTACTGACTGACAATATGTGCATCTCTGATCACGAGCAGGAATAGTGGGGAAGCATCATGGCCATGGATTGAGAGAGATTCTTTGGGATTTAAATAAACGTACCAAAAGCATATTTTGAATGAAATATAAGTCATTTCTCATAATTTCCAGGGATATAAACAGGAAATAACAGTCGCTACCCCGGGACAAAAATCGTGTTACACAGCGTAATTCAACTCGCACAACTAGCTTAAAATCTAGCACATCAACTCCTAGAGAATAATCAAGTGAAAAGATGATTATTAAAAGCAGCATTATTGTCCAATACGTGTCGTTAAAATGCTAAGAAAGAGTCGATTACACATCTGGGAATTTTGCAAACAGCAATCAATCTCTGACATATTTGCAACGCAATGTCCAAACTAACATCAGAAATTATTCACTACTGTTATTTTATCTGGCCGAGATTGGTAACTCTGAAACCATACGTGTAAAATATTTTCTCTCTTTCTCTCTTTCAATCACTCTCTCCCCCTCTCTCTTTCTTTTTCAATATGTATGTATTGCTCTCTTTCCCTCTTCTTCTCCGTCTCTTTTCAAGTCGCTTAATAAAATTTTGATAGTGAAGCAGCTTACCCAATAACCAAATAAACTTTACTAACATCATAAAAAAACCATTAATTTCTCTTTCCAACATCACCTATTCAATTTTGATGAGTAAATTTTATTTACATATATTTATTTTTTAAGTTCTTTTCTTTTATACATATATTTGCTACTTTTGTTTACTTCTTTCTATCATTACTTCAAGTTTGCTTACATTCCATTTTCGATATCACCACTAACAACAACAATAAAATATAACTAACATTTTCGATTTCAAAGTTTTTATTAAAAAAACGGAAAAATCGAATTTGTATACGCCATCTTCTCTGAATTTAATCATTATGAATCTTGTTTTTTTGTTTTTGTTTTTTCTCTATGTTTATTTCTAAATTTAAAATGTGTAAAACTATTTTCAATAGTATATACGTTCTGATTTGTCTTTTATTATTCACACTCTGTCTCTTGTTGAATATTTTCAGACCAAGCACAGACAAATAACAACCCACCTGTTGTGAACCTGTTTATCACGTTTAAAACTACCTTTATTAAGTCAAATAATCATTCACTAGAACAATTAGCATGAGAGTTGTCTGTGATTTATAGACATTGCTGTTTTATACATGTGAAAATAAATAGATTATTACTAGACAACAGAACGGAAAAAAAACACACACACACAATCGTATACATAAATGTTTTATACATGCCCAAAGTATTATTGTTTGGTTTTGATGCTATCTCAGTGATGTCATGTTTAGTTAATAAGTCATTGTTAGTATATTTATTTTATGTTATTTTTTTATTTGGTTTAGTTAATCTTCTTTTCCAAAGCACATCACCGAGGACAATTCTAAACTTTAGTTTACATAACAGTAAGCGAGAGAGACATACTTGTTTTCTTGTGTAGTAGTAGTAGTAGTAGTAGTAGTAGTAGTAGTAGTAGTAGTAGTAGTAGAAG
>NC_068995.1:53688835-53696228 GCF_001194135.2 Octopus bimaculoides | reverse complement strand
TAGTAGTAGTAGTAGTAGTAGTAGTAGTAGTAGTAGTAGTAGTAGTAGTAGTAGTAGTAGTAGTAGTAGTAGTAGTAGTAGTAGTAGTTGTTGTTGGCGGTGGGGATTTTTCCTTTGACCAGCCGGGATCAAAGACAGATATTCAAACCTCGGTATACATGTCCGTTGTCCAACATTCATACTGACGTAGTTCAATATATATTGCAACACGCTCTCTAATGTGCATCGTCTCTTAAAATTGAACCCACTAGCTGTTAACAGGAGTTGAAATTCTTTTGATGACGTCTAATATCTTTTGATAATTCAGACGTTATCTATCCATACGTTTATTTAACCTGCTTCTTGTATTACATTCTGTAAAACGTTTGATTTTGGCAAACTTTCCTTCTCCGGGTCTTGTTGAATTTTCAGACTATATGTTGAAAGGCGTATCATATTTCTTTCGTTTGCAATGATGTTGTAAAGCCTATCAAAATAAAAGTGATTATGGTTAGAAATGATGGATACACGTTCAGCTCCAAGTATCGTCAATGGTTGAGCGCTTAGCAGATGTGATGCGTTTGTGTTTCGGCGGTTAGCAAATGCCGAAAGTGATGTGATCAGGCCTCAACGTCAATTAACTAACAAACACGATATGATCTTTTGTCCTTTCTGATCGACTATTCAATGCGAAGTAACAAACTATGTATTTGTTTACACATACGAGAGTTTTATACAGCCTCACTTTCCTAATTATCTGTTTTGGTGTAAACAAAATATCAATTTTAAAGAAACATAGATTAGACAACAATAAAATTTCATTTGAAGATGTCTACAAAAATATTTATGTGTAAAAAAAGTGGCATAAAGCCAATAAACAGCCACTATATAAGAAGTGTCTAGCACTTTGGCTATCGGAGTATACATATGTGTGTATTTGTCCGTGCGTGAGTGTGTGTGTGTGTGTGTGTGTGTGTGTGTGTGTGTGTGTGTGTGTGTGTGTGTGTGTGTGTGTGTGTGTGTGTGTGTGTGTGTGTGTGTGTGTGTGTGTGTGTGTGTGTGTGTGCGCGCGTATGTGCATGTACGTACGTGCG
The DNA here is from genome assembly GCF_001194135.2 of Octopus bimaculoides. Lineage (NCBI taxonomy): Eukaryota > Metazoa > Mollusca > Cephalopoda > Octopoda > Octopodidae > Octopus > Octopus bimaculoides. The sequence goes on along the minus strand of NC_068995.1, from coordinate 53,695,155 downwards.
TGTATGCGTATATGCTAACCCTGGAATCAGAATTGTATACGTAGGTAGGTATAGTTTCAAGTCCGCATATTTATTCGGTGTACAATTAAAGATTGAGTCTGATCATTCATTCCACTCGCTTTCTATAGCCTTCTGTTGTCTGGCCTATGTAAAGTCAGTTTCGGTTCCATTCTTCCAAAAGGTAGATTCTATCAATATCTGATCGCTAGTCAGACTAAATGTCCCTTCTTTAGAGCCTTTTTTATTACACACTGAGTCCACCTTAAGCGTTCTTTCTACTCCCTTTTCTCTGTTCTGAATCTCTAGCTACTACAATCCGTTCGACATAACAAGCAGAAAGTCGCGTCGGCGGTAGACTTCCATGTTTTAGGACCACACGGTGATTGAGGCAGCTACCATTATAGCAAAGCAATGCGTGGCATTAACAAGAGCAACAATTTAATCTGCTAAGTTGCTGTACTTGCAACAGGGGATCGAGAGAGAAAGGTTCGTGCTTAAGGCACTGGATAGACGGACTGCGTAAGATGTTTATTTTCTACTTCAATCAAAACTACCAGGTAGCAAACCTAAAAACTTAACTGACAGGGTCTAAGGGAGGTGGAAAATGTGTATGGCATATAGCATTACCTGACTATTTGTCTCAGTTTTGGTCTGACCAGATTAGAGCATACGCTCTAAGCTTCTTATATACATACGAGATATATCGAGAAACAAACCGAATTTTCAAATAGTTATTCACGTCCAGCTTAGAGACCGTTGCCTGTGTTTATGTTCTGAACTATTTTCCTGAGAATGTACAGCGGTCTCCTCTGTTCACTTTAAGTGTATTTCAGCATTGAGAGCACTAATGCGCCAACGGCAGGTAAATCGAACAAAGAGATTTGCTGTGAGCGAGAGTCATCTCGTATTTTACCAAAGTTTAAAGGATAAGGAGTCACGCTTCACATTTTGTCGTGGTACAGTACCAATTGTCTGTTTTTCCATTCTTATTGCTGTTCTCAAATATCTCAGGATGTACATCTAAAATGCTTTAGCGATCGTCATTCTTCACGGAACAAACATCTGATTACTGCCGATACCAGCTGTGACGTTGCATACGATTCTAACCATTGTATAAATAATTCTACTGAATCTTTATCTTGTATCTATTATCAAACACTTGTTCAATGATTGGATTGTAGCCACGCTGGGGCGCTATCATGAAGTGTTTAGTTGAAGATGTCGACAACGCTACTTATTTTCATGTCTCGTACATTGCTATTTTGGTGTCTTTTGCCAGGTCGGTGACTTACGGAAGCGTAAACAAAGAAATTGGTTGTCAAGTAGTGGGGGAAAGGGGAAAAACACAACACAAACACAAAGGCATACGAAAGTATGCATACACATACATATATACATACATACCTCTCACTCTCTCTCTCTATGTATATATAGAGAGATTGAGAGAGAGGGAGAGAGAGAAAGAGAGAGAGAGACCAAAGTGTACGTACGCCGCTGTATCTGATTATATATAAAAAAAATACAATATGGGACAAGAACGCAAAACATCCAGAGGGTTAGGTGATACAAGAAAGGGACAACAACACATCCAGATAGACGATACAAAGAAAACAAGGACAGGTCATTCGGAGTTTGCTTTCATCAGTCGAGTTTCAGATTATCTTTGCAATTCCGGCTGGCTGGTAATACTCGAGATTGCTATGTCTGTTCACATACATATTCATGTGCTGATACACACACACACACACACACACACACACACACACACACATAAGAGGGTATACTGAAAAGTTCTGTTTTTAAGTGTGTCGTATAAGGTCAGGCTGGAGGCCCAATTTTCCGAGTTCTTTTACAGGCCTTAGAAAACCTGAAGAACCGCTGCAATAATGGTGTGAATCTGAGAGGGGAATTAACTGACTCTCCTGTAGATGTTTCGTTTTACCCAAAGCCAAGAACTCTTCAGCATCACCTCGTATCTGTATGTGTATATGTCTGTTTATAAGCATATAAATATATCTACACACATACACGTACCGCACAATTGCATACATATACAAACATAAAATGTACGTATGGAAAATGAGATGGCAATATGGCTACACTTACATGTGTGTATGTATGTGTGCGCGGGCGCGGGCGTGTGTGTGCGTGTGTGTGTATGTGTGTATTTGCGTGTTCGCTCATGTAAAGATGTGTGTGTATGTGTGAGTGGTGGGTGTATACATTGGATTGTACACATGTTTGTACGCATGTACAAGCATTCATTCACACAAATACCATGTTAAGTTTCTCCAAAATGTCTTACGTGAGGATCAAATGTGATTTCACGCGTCAAGAATCATTACAATATGGCAATCGTGAAATACAAAGCAATGAAGTTGGTGTCGCACAAACATCTAAAAGGATGTATATATATATATATATATATATATATATATATATATATATATATATATATATATATACAGCAGCAGCAGCAGAAGATTAACACACAAAAAAATATATTATTCTGGCCGCTATATTTCGACCAGTGACAAAGCGAAAAGCTTCCTTCTCCTTTGTATGCTCCCTGTTTAAACTCCAGCTATTTTAGCTCATCTTAGCTTATCTTATCCATTTCAAGGTTCACTAAACATTTTTACATTGGGTTCAATGAACTGACATATTTGATCACGTATCTGTATGTGTCTTAAGGTTTCCATTTGTATATAAATGTGTGTATGTATGTACGACTGTTCTATACGGTGTTGCAAATTATATATATGTTTGCATCACTGTTTCTCTGCGCATGCTTGTATTTATACGTATTTGTGTCTGCCGGTATATGTATATACTTGTGTGTATATGGTATATGTGTGTTTGTATGTGTATGCATTTGTGTGGAAGCATATCAGTGTATATCAGTGCCCGTGTGTCTGTACGTGTGTGCGTGTTTGTGTCGTGTATATGTGCTGCATTGAAGCAAGCTAGTGTCTGTGAGTCTGTGAGGTTAACCAAGAGAGAGAAGTCAATGATTCACAAATGATGTTGTCGCTATACTATTTTCAGAGACAACAGAACACAAATTGAGGCTCAAACAGCCGCACTCTTTTTCGCAGCTACGAATAGAATCTAAAATACACCGTATTAACAAAATACAATGTTAACGAAAAAGTGCCATTGTACAATTAAAGTGGGGTTCGAGTTAGAGTGGGGTCTTCAAATCGCAACAACTTGAAGATAAAGGGTATACATTGATTTAGTCTATGCAAGATATTCCTAATGATTTCGAGTGTGTGTGTGTTTGTGTGGGCGCACGCAAGGGGGGATTTGATTAGACTAAGGAAATTAGTAGTTTCTGAACTTGCAGAACACACACGGCCGATTTTCATGGCGTCTAAATGACCAATATCACAACAAATCTGTGAACGGGATGCCAGTTCGTCGTGGGGTTATTCAGTCACAATGGAGCAGACTGGAGCAAAACGAACTGAAGCTTTTTGCCAGAGAATGCAACGAAATGTCAGGTACGGGAATCGAAACCACGATCTTGCGACCGTGAATGCAACACTCTAACCACGGGACCACATAGCTACTTGTTTAAAATAATAGCGACACATAAAACACAAAGAGGCGAAGCTAAGTCATATACCCGAGGCAGTTCTTCATTGTCAGTACGCTACACCTAATTAGAAATTAGTTGCAGTAATGACCAAACGTTTTATGATATACTGTATATTAAATTTAAAAAAGTACACAAGAATTTGCTTTCAGTTACCCACCAGCAAGTAATGACTGATAGATCTAATAATCACAAAAGCCAAATGGACGAGTAGGTCTTGTAAAACCTTACTATGTGTAACAGGAAGCCACGAAGAGTTTATTATAAGCGAACAAGCTAGAGGAACGAAGTGAACTTGTTTATACAAAATATCCTCCTGGCTTATAAAGGCAGGAAAACATGGTGGTAGTCAAATGACTGAAACACGTAAAAGCATGAATGAATATGATGCATACGTGCTGCGTTCAGATAGTTTCCGATTTTATATTTGCCTGCCAACCGAACGCAACGAGCAGAGACATGGCAGAGAGATATGCAGGCCATCCACAAGCCGAACGTGGGGCTGATTGAGAGGGTTCGGCAAATAGTAATGGAAGGCTGTCGTGTAACAACCGATGAAATTGCTCAAGAAGAGGGAATAAGCAGAAGATCGGTAGATTCCATTTTAACGGAGGATTTGTGTATACGGAGAGTGTCGGCAAAATTCGACCCCAAAATGCTGGCATAGTAGCTGAAGCAACCCAGCACGGAAACAGCTCAGGGCATGCTGGACTGTGCAAAGCACCACCCAGGTGCTGAGAACTATCAGTACTGGTGGTGAGACATGAGTTTATGCATTCTGCTCGATGCGTTCGATCATCTAACGGGAAAACAAAAATCGGAGGAGAGCGAAATGCACGTCTGTACTCAGGGGCGTAACAGCAGGGAACTGACGCTCCCCACAGGCGCGAAAATTTCCAATACGTCACGTCCAACCTAAGGGATTTTATTCACACGGCTTTAGTTTTGTCGCGAAAAGATTAAGTCTGGTACATTTTCAGCGCACCTCGTACGTACACACAAATATACACACATACATACATTGATCCATACATACATACATGCATACATAATGCATACATACATACATACACACATACACACACACACATACATACACATATACATACATACATACGTACGCGCATACATACATTAAAATACTAAGCACACATAATTCCACATAAACAGTGATTTAGACTGCGTCTACCTAAAACGAAAACAAGGCGAAAATAATACACACACATACATACATGCATACATACATACATACATACATACATACATACACGCATACATACATACATAAATACATACATACATACTTACATACATGAATGCATACAAACATACATATAGAGAGAGGGAATTAGCGAGAGATTGGCATATATGTATGCGTATGAGTGTGTGTGTGTGTGTATATGTATGTGTGATAAACAAACTGAGATAGATAGTTAGATAGATCGATAGATAGATAGATAGATAGATAGATAGATAGATAGATAGATAGATAGATAGATAGATAGAGAGATAGATAGATAGATAGACAGATAGATAGATAGATAACGTAAATCAAAGTGAGAGAGAGAGAGAGAGAGAGAGAGAGAGAGAGAGAGAGAGAAAGAGAGAGTTAGAAACTGAGAGATGAAAATCGAAAACTTAACAGATAACGACAAGAGTCTTAACAACAAAGAGACAGAATTATACAAGCATGGTCAGAAGGAACGACTCCACCTCAATTTCTTTGACAAATCCTAATTCGCGATAAGCTAATCATAATTTTCTTTTGATCATTAATGTTATTAATATTTTTGTTCTAGTCGTTGTAGCTATTATCATTATTATCATTATTATTATTATTATTATTATTATTATTATTATTATTATTATTATTTATTATTATTATTATTATTATTATTATTATTATTATTATTATTATTATTATTATTATTATTATTATTATATAGTGCTTACGAATGCACAGTAGACCGGTGGGTTCCATCGGTAGATAGCAAGACCAGAGAAGACAGATTAAAGCTTTAATCTGCTCAAGCAATGACGTATTTCCAGCGGTGAACAACAACTAAACCGATTACAACATTTAAATATTGACAGTCTCTCAAGAAATGTCTACAGAACTGACCAAGACTGTGAGCCAAATGAACCGCGTACACAGGGCATAAATATCTCAAAAGACTTTCGCTAACTTTTCCAACAAACGTTCATAGACACCCACACACAAATATATATATACATATGTTTCATTGACGCACGCACACACACACATACACACACACACTCTCTCTCACTCTCTCTCTATCTCTCACCATATATATATATATATATATATGCGTATATACACTTCTCTACATGTAGGTAAGTATATGTATATGCACACACGTGTATATAATTTTATATACATATAAAGACGATTATGTTTATATGCACATATATCAATATAGTATGATTACTTAAATTTACACATATATTTTTATGCATAGACGCATACACATATATATATAAATTTTGCGTGTGTATTTATATGTTCTTTTACTTGTTTGCTTCCCCGTAACCTAGCAGTTCGGCAAATGAGACGGCTAGAATAAGTACACACCTTAAAAAGGAACTACTGGGGTCGATTCATTTGACTAAAAATTCGAGGTGGTGCCCCAGCATGACCGCAGTCTAATGACTGAAAACAGTAAAAGTAAAAGGTTAAGGATACATATGTATATGTATA
>NC_068995.1:53684251-53688825 GCF_001194135.2 Octopus bimaculoides | reverse complement strand
ATATATATACATACATACATACATACATACATATTTACTGCAAATCATAACACCACTGTGCCTTCCTCTACTATACTTTCATACTTCTTCTGCCAACTACAATGAACGCTCACTAATATTAAACTCGTTTTTTTTCTTTTAACATTCTATTAGAATTAATCTCCCGTTTTATTCGCTACACTTTTTTTTTTTGACAATGGACTATCGACCGAAACGTTGTATGTCTCTCTTGTGTTTCCCTTACATTGCAATTATAATGAGTCTGCATTCTTGTTCTTGTGATTTAAAATGTTATCATTATTCATTTTTCTTTTCTTCTTCGCTGGTTGTCTTCCTCTCTATATATATGTACGTGAATGTGTGTGTGCATCCGTCCGTACGTGTGTGTGTGTATGCGTCCGTACGTGTGTGCGTGTGTAAAAATATATATACATACATATATATACATATCTGTACATATTTATGTCATTACCCATATTTGCATGAACAATAATAATTTGTGTAAATATGGGGAATACATGTACAGATAGATAGCTAGATAGATGGATATGGTACAAATATATATACATGTGTGTGTTTGTGTTTCAATATTCGTCTATATGTATGCGCGCATACGTTTTTATATGTGTGCGTGAATGTTTCAATGAACGTGTGTTTATCTTTCAGTGCAGAAATTCAATTTTAGCAATGCAGCGATATTCTGTCTGTCTAAACTTATTTCATTTCATATCTCAGCGAACAGCTTTTATTAGTTCGGCAGTAGTTTTATTTAATTACGTTCCTGACATTGCACAAAAGGCTGTTTACCAGCGAAATATTGTGTTATACCTATGTACTATTTACTCTATCGATGAAAAATGCTCACACTATCTGGTCACAGACTAATAGAGCTTCAGAGAGGAGGACAGAGAGAGAGAAAGCGAGAGAGAGAAAACAAGGGAGATTTTGACATGTTGTTGTCTATTATACAAACTTGTACTAATAGTAGCTGCGTTGTGTGTTGTGTTGTTGTTTCCGTTTCTGTAACTAATAAACTACAGCGTTTTTTGTCTCTTGCTATCAGCAATCACTCAGATTTGTCAGTTTTATTAGATCTTGCATACCATTCAAATAGATTCATATTTTCCAGTGATTCTCTTTGACTTTTTTCTTCCCTTATTTTTTATTATTATTATTTTTTTTATTTTTTTTATTTTTTGCAGAGACGGCAGTGAGAGAGTAAACAGAAGGGGATAGTTTTGGCATTATCGCAATAAGTATATAAACACACACACACACAATATACACATAGATACACATATGCATACATACACATATACATACAAACATATATATGTATATACGCACACACACATACATACACACATATATATATAAATATATACATATATGCAAACATATACTGCATATGTACATACACACACACACACACACACACATATATATATATATACACATATATATATATACACACATATATATATAAATATGTACATATATATGTATGTGTATATATATATATATATATATATATATATATATATATATATATATATATATATATATATATATATATATATATACTTTATATGTACACGTACACACCCACCCACCCACACACACACACACACGTAGTCTGGTATTAATTTGTTGATCTTTATATATCGCATAGTGGAGCTGCTTTGAGATACTTTCATCTGGGAATGTATTTATGTATGTATGTCTGCTTGTACTTTCTTTTTCTTTTTCTGTTTTCTGTGTTCATATGTATGTTAATGTCTGCGTGTCCACTTCAAGCACATCCCCAACGAATTAGTGCAAGAAGCTAATGCATTTCATCGCTTTAATAAATGGGATAGGCTATTTCAGTTGATCTCCTTTTACCACATTTGCCGCCATTTCTAAATATTTTTCAGTAAGTGTCTGAGCTAATGAAATAATAGACTTATGTGAGTAAAACAAAATGATTGCATAAGATACATATATATATATATATTGATTGGGGAGCTAAGTTCTGTATATCTTAAATATGGCTGTTCTTTAGCTGCAGGTCATTTCTCTGTTACTAAACGTATGAACAAAGACGTCACAGCCGGTGTAAATTTGTGGAAATACCTTGCAGTAATTAAGGCTGTAAAATGATGGAAGCATTCCCAGATGAAAGTATCTCAAAGCAGCTCCACTATGCGATATATAAAGATCAACAAATTAATACCAGACTAAGCTGTGGGGGGTCAACATATAAGAATAAAGAGCCTTCAAAGTGGTTCCCAGATTTTGCAGCTGTTCAATAATTCTAAATGAATGAGGTCTACCTCTAGCTTCGTCCATTATTTATAAGACGATTGTGTATAGTGAAAAGGGATACTTGGCAGCATATTCTTGCTGTTCAATGGAGCACATATTCTCTTCAATGGTTAGTATTCTCTGGTTCTCATAGTTTATTCTCTTTTAAAATCATATTTTTATGGCGCTGTTGTGTAGCCTTAATGCTTCATTTGAAAGATGACAAAGTGTGATTTTATAGACTTTACGACTGTTTCTAGACGGTCAAGTTCCCATTTGGCTCGTTTTCTAGCCATTATATATTTAGACCTTCATATATTTTCCTATATTTTTAAAGCATCAATCTTTCATTTAGTACTTAACAATTATCACTTGTGAAAATGTACATTTGAGGCACTACTAAAATCAGAAATGTGAAGCTATAAAACAGAATAAACAATTAGCTTTTGTATATTATACTCGCGTAATTGACTTTTAATTTCAGCCTCTTATTTTCACAACTTTCAGACTCTACAAGAGCTAGTCGTTATTGTCGGTGACCTATTTTACTGAACTTAAATCAGAAAATATAACTTCCCTTCAGAGCTAGATATGGTGCCAGTGGATAAAAGGTAAGTCACAAGAGAGAACTTAAATTCCATTCCAACAAAATAACAAATCACTCTTTGTATTCTTCATTAGCACACACATATGTATGTATATATGTACGTACGTACGTATGTATATATGTATGTATGTATGTACGTATATATGTATGCATGCATGTATGCATATATGTATACACACTCAGACATACATGTGCACAAAGATGCATACATATGTACTTGCATGGATACATACATACAAATAAATCGGTAGACAAACCCATCATACCAGAAGATAGTGTTATACATGAGTAGATATTCGGTTAATTAGAGAGTACCAACTATACTGGCATGGGTAGCAACCTCACTGGCACTGTCGACTGTGCCTGTCATCTATTCGGGGTCGATTAAATAAATGCCAGTTACGTACTGTTGTCGATGTAATCGATTTAATTCCTTTGTCTGTCCTTGTTTGTCCGCTCTATGCTTAGCTCCTTGTGGGCATTAAATAGATAAAGAGATAAGTATAGCATATGTGATGTAAGTATTACATAGATTATGATATTTACTCCCCACCCGCCGGTGGATCGTTTCGTAACCTCTTTTTGGTAATTAAGCTTTCTCTTTACTCAGTCTTCTATTTTGCCTTACTACGTGGGAAAACACAGAATGACATAAATGTGAAAATTTATAAAATATAGAAAAAGAATGTTCTTTAAGTTTACCATAATCACATACATAAGCAACCATAGTATACCAGCTCCTCAAGGTATTATAGAAATGAAATAATGAGACGGTCTTTCAGTAAGCTGCGTGGGTAATAACGTGTGAAAAGTTTTCTTACAACCGCTGTGTACAATTTAAGTTTTACAGAAATCACAAATTTATGTGGTATTTATATATTTGAGAGAGCTGTTATGGCTTGATGCCTATCCCCAAATTTGTCCTTTAATTCAATTTTGAAAACCCCAAAATGCATCAATTTGTATAATTTTATTTAAACTTGTAACTCTAATTATTTCCTCAAGCTTCTATATCGTTCTTTGTGGCTTTCATGTTTCGTTACTAAGGAAATCAATTTAACGAACATATGTACTTTTCAGGCAATACTCTGCGGGAGAAAAATTTTTACTCGATGTAATTTGGCAGAAATTGTAATAAAATACGAAGACAATCAACCCGACTGTCTAATATAGGGCTCACTCAAGGTTTAAATGATAACAGACTTTATTGCCATATCATATTTCACAACCACTGCTATCTTCTAACGAAGCACAAACGTCTCCCCCTCCTAAATAATATTTAGAACGAGGCCGCCAAGCACTGAACTCTTCAGTTCGCTTCAAAGACCCACAGTGATAATATATGAATAAAGCTACGTGGGCAACGTATAGCCTGGATGAACTTAGAACGCAAGTGAACCAACAGGCTGCAATTAGATGCTACATTTTAGGATACCTATGAAGTAGTAAAACGAGTTGGACAGAGATTTAATGTGAATGTATTGTATATAATACTGTAATAAACAAGCTTTTGAAGATGTATAATTCTCCATTTTTATATTTAATGTCTTGCATGTATATACAATTTGTTATATTGTTATATTTGGGGATGGTCTTTTTTTTTTTTTTTTGCCAAATGACCATCCCGAAATATAACAATGGCTGCTTCAACACACGATTTAACATCAGGAATATCGGAAAA
>NC_068995.1:53683594-53684026 GCF_001194135.2 Octopus bimaculoides | reverse complement strand
ATATATATATATATATATATATATATATATATACATACATATATATGTATGTATGTATGCATGTATGTAGGTAGGTAGGTAGGTATGATAAATGAAAAACGTATGATAAATAAACCAAAAACGACATATATATATATATTTGTATATAATACATGTTTGCGTGTGTGCATATGTATGTATATAAATATATGTGTGTGTGTAAGTATGTAAGGACGTACGTATACATATATACATAAATAGACTCGTGTATTGCGTATGTTCGTGCGCAAACTTGTATGTCCGTGTTTGGTATGTATGTTTGTTTGTGTGCGCATCTGTGTGTGTGTGTCTGCGCGTGTGTGCGTGTGTGTGTATGTCTGTGTGCTTGTGTGTGTGTGTGTATGTGTGTGTGTGTGTGTGTGTGTGTGTGTGTGTGTGTGTGTGTGTGTGTGT
>NC_068995.1:53681233-53682771 GCF_001194135.2 Octopus bimaculoides | reverse complement strand
ATATATATATATATATATATATATATACATATATACGACGGGCTTCTTTCAGTTTCCGTCCACCAAATCCACTCAGAGAGCTTTGGTCGGTCCAAGGCTATAGTAGAAGACACTTACCCAAGGTGCCACGCAGTGGGAGGGAACCGGGAATCATATTGTTGAGAATGAAACTTACTACCACTCAACAAATCCTGCGTGTCGTGTATATGATGTTATTGTTGATATAATTTTAAATTATCCAGGTTTTGGAACCAGTAATACTCTACATTTTATTAATAATAGTCTATCTTTAAGGCGGCAAGCTGACAGAATCGTTACCACCCCGGGCGAAATGCTTAGCTATATTTCGTCTGTCTTTACGCTCTGAAGTTGACTTTGCCTTTCATCCTTTCGGGGTCGGGATATTAAGTACCTGTTGCGTACTAGTGTCGATCTAATCGACTGGGCCCCTCCCCCAAAATTTGAGGCCTTGTGCCTATAGTAGAAAGAATTATAATCACCTATTTATCATGATGTGGTTCACCTATAATACAAATTTATGTAATTTGACATAGTAGGACACAGACGGACAGACAGATAGATAGATAGATACATACATATTCGGCAATTTCCGCTCACTAATACATACATACATACATACATACATACATACATATTCGGCAATTTCCGTTCACTAAATACTCTTAGAAGACATTATTAGCTCAGGGGCAATAGCACAAAACACTTGCCCCCAAGGTGCCCTGCAGATAGGCTAAACGGGAAAAACACGTCACTGCAAAACGAGAATCTTAACCACAGCAACCTCGCCTCCACCTTCCAGAGGCTATACTTGAAATTTTAATTACAAATTTGCGTCACTGCATAAGATATATTTTTATAGCTGAATTATAGTACTGTAAACTAGAAATTTGAATTTATTAGCCATTGCATGCATTCTGGTAAATTATTACTGCTGATTAACACGCTACTCATTATTGTATGTGTAACAAAACATATTGAATCTAAAAAATATTCGATAAATAAGCTGATTTTTAAAAAGTTAGCTAAAATGTTATACAAGGCATTTCAGCAATGATGAATATCTACATTGTACTATGTACTATGCGTCTGTGAAATAATGTATGTTTTGAAATTTTAGCTACAAATATTTAATTACATTTAGCTATCAAAATTTAGAGGTTTAATTATCTTTCTTCACGTCATAATTTTTAATCATTTTTCGTTTTGTTTTGTGTTTTTACTTGCTCGTACACATTAATGAGGAAATTTCAGTCATGTATATTTACTTAATATTTTTTTTCATTACAAAACTGCTAACTAATCAGAGTTGGCCTGTTTATTCCGGATTTAGTGTATATGATCGTAAATTTATTCCATTCTTTTTTAAAATTTTAATTTTTCAATAAATCTTCCATGTTCTGCGACGAAGCACCCCAAGTCACGATTTCTGAAATTTTAGCTTCCAATATACGCACACACACACGCACGCACAAACACACGCACGTACAAGCACACGCATACACATACACACGTATATA
>NC_068995.1:53680444-53681061 GCF_001194135.2 Octopus bimaculoides | reverse complement strand
ATATATATATATATATATATATATATATATATATACACACATATATATGCACCTATATTTATATGTGTATAAACATATGCATGCATATATACATATAGATAGATAATATGCGTATGTATGTGTACATGCATACATATGCACATGTGTCGTTTAAACTAAAAATATGAGATAAGACAGTAAACTACGTTTTGAGAAATCATATTTCAAATGAGATATATATCTCTGAAATGAATAAGTGGGAAATTAATTGTGAGTCAATACAATATTTCATTTCAAACAAAGTAAGCATGAATTATTAAATGTATATATATTTACATGTCAAACTGTAGATGTATGCACAACGACAGGTTTGAAAAATTGTTTGAGTCGCTATATCAATATTTTGTTAAATTACTATGTTGATCTAGACAAGGTTACTTGGCGTAGAAGTACAGGTTACTCTCGTCATCCATACACATACATCTAACTATCAGGTTAGCTGGGTAGGTAGCAATGCATGCGTATAAATAAATAACTCAATAAATAAATGAATACATCCATACAGACATAGACAGACAGCCAGTCGGACATACACAATGATATATTCACATATATATATATATATATATATATATATA
>NC_068995.1:53677733-53679407 GCF_001194135.2 Octopus bimaculoides | reverse complement strand
ATATATATATATATATAGTACTATACACCCAGTGATGCTCTACATCGATTCCAATATTGACAACGAAAATTTGAACCCCATTAATCAAACTAGAAATGAATTAACTGCCACATTTAAGCTTAATTGGCATTATTCATCATGCACCATAGTCTGCGACGCAAAAGAAGAAATGGAATATTTTCTAAAAAGGAAAGAGAGACGAAAAGCAAGTGAGAAAGTTTATGGAACAGATTACCATTATGTCAAGTGTTGTATAACGTCTCAGAACGCATTTTGTTTGACTCATATGCAAATGTATTTTAATGTTTTCAGTCAGTACACTTATATGTAATTATTGAGTATTCATTTGTAAGACATATACTGTTACATCACTGAGTAGGGACGAGTGTCATTGATTAGTTTCCAATATTTATTACAAATATATAATCGCCGTATCATTGCCTTTCGTTGGAGACCATTGTGAAAGGTCTACGAATTCAATTTAGACCTTCAGCTCAAGAAACAAAATTATTTCTGAATAGTACACACATACAATATAAACAATATTTTAACTACATCATCAAATAGCATGCATATTTAATACAACAGAAGTTGAGTTAAATATGTATGATATTTTTCTGTCCAAGAAGGCAATATATAGAGAATGATATTTTGTACACCTGTTGCTGGCTAAGCTTTATACATACATTCTATAGTGCAGTATATCATACCCACTATAAACAGAATACTCTTCATAAATTCATGTCCAACACTACCATTTCACCCCTACTTGACTAAATACCATTCGTGAAAAATATTTGTGCATCATTTCCCTAAAATTAAATAACTGAGAGGTAAGTCTTTCGCAGTAGTTTCCGGCCACGTAGGGTTAGCTCAGAGCAGTGGCATCTTCATCGTTCCTACTATAATGAAATGTCGGTTGATTAGATTGCTTTTTATTTCACAGATCCGGCTGTGGATTTATCAAAATGCTGAATACAGGATACAAATCAATCAGAGACCACGCTCAAAGAAACCATATAAACTCGGCCATTCGAAGTATAAAATAAAGTATCAGATACTAAACTGTCGAACATATCTTTCCCTTGATGAACTCGGTTGGGTGTCATAAGCGGTAGAAATGCTATTTGTTATAGATCAGATGACTAAAAAATATGGTGACCCGTAATCAAACTTATTCCAACCGTAAACACCCAACGTCGCTTTTGAAGTTTTCCAATGAACTTCCTTTAAATACGATAGAAGGAGATAATTTGAAAGAAAACGGCCTCTATTCCTATCAGAGAAGCTTATATATCAGAGGCAGCTGCAGTAGTAGTATTAATAATGTAGATATTGCTATTATTGTTATTCCCAATGTCAGTTATCCATCAAGCAGACATGACATTAAAGGTGTTTTACATCTGGTTTATATCTTCTTTTAATCAATCAAAGTGCACCAAGAATTTCATTATAGAATTTACCCAATTTATTCTTCACTCATAGTGTATCTTTGCATTGGGAATAGGTTTTCATGTGCATGTTAAATAAACATACATTTACCCTGACTGTGTAAATAGATCCTGTCTGTTATTTACTCATTTAAAAGCATGTTTATCAAACCAACGAATGTAAACTGATTCAGAAGTGATCCACACACACACACACACACACACACACACACACACACACACT
>NC_068995.1:53675071-53677723 GCF_001194135.2 Octopus bimaculoides | reverse complement strand
CACACACACACACACACACACACACACACACACACACACACACTATGTTAGTACTTTAGATATTTTATAGTGTGTTTAAGAGCGCATTATTCCAATTATGCAACAGACACACGGCATCAAAGACGTTATTATTAAATTTATCTTGCGAAGTGTATCAAGAACTACATTATCCAATTCATCTTCATGAAACAAGAAGTACAGTATCTAGTTTATCTGTGAGATATAATATAGAACAACTAGCCGCCACTCGCGAGCAAGTTGGACATGGAAACATGTGCTATGCTTTCGCTAATTGATTTCGGCGCATATGACTGCGTATCAGTGAGTAGACATAAATACCTTCACGACCCTAAAACTTGTCCCAGTGGACTATTTAGTAAGTAACAGCTGGACGGAGAGAAAGCAATCTCAGTATTCTGTCTTGTACTCAGCATAGCTGAGTAGACATGAGCAATATAAAATGAAGTGCTTGCTTCAGCAAACAACTTACTTTCCAGTTTAGGAATTGATGTAGCTGAGCTGAACATTCTTATCATTTGAGCCCGTTTTCAGTAAGAATATACGAAGCCCATGCTATTTCAGAATATTTCAAAAGAAAGACAACTGTGCTTCAAGAATAAGTAAATTACAACAACGATACTTTGGGCTTCGAAGCTTGCTTCCCAACCACATGGTTTCGGGTTCAGTCCCGCTGCGTAGCACATTGGGCAAGTGTCTCGGGCCGACCAAAGTCTTGTAACTGAATTTGGTAGACGTAAACTGAAAGTAACACATGCATGTATGTATGTATGTATGTATGTATGTATGTTTGTATGTATGTATGTATATATGTATGTAACTAAGCGGATCAGTAAAAGACCCCGATAGACTAAGTACCAGGCTTAACAAAAGAAAAGAAACAAAAAAACTTACTGAGATCGATCCATTCTACTAAATATTCTTCAAGGTGATGCTCCAGCATCGCCACACTCTAATGAGAAAAGTGACAAGACAAAGACTTATCCGCAGTTAATCCACATACACGCTGTTTCAGTGGTTTATTTATTATTCGAGGGTGCATGTAGGACTCTATTATCCAATTTATATTTCAGACGCAATCTATGAAGGACTGCGTTAACGCATTTATGCTTGAGACAAAGTGTATCATGGACTACATTATCTAATTTATGCTTGTGTCAATGTTCTGAGACTGCATTATCGAATTTATTCTTTAGATATACTGTATCAAGAAGTCTATTATCCAATTTTATTCTTCAGACTGTGTATGTGCGATTAGATTATCTCACGTCTCCTTCCCTTTTTCCATAACAGTACCGTGTATGATACGACGAATGTAAAACTTCTACTTTTAATAGTAAGAATTACAAGTTATAACCCTCATGTATGACTCCTGCTGTCATTGTTTTAGTTTATATTGATATTTAGCTCCAGGTGATCCTTTGTCGACGAAACCTCTGATCAAATTCGATCCTTTTGTCGTCGTCATCTCCCCTTGTTTCAGCTGTATGTAGCATTATGTTATATAATGTTTCTGTATTTTTAGCTTACTTAACATTACAAGAATTAACTATAAGAAGATTTCGTTGCTATTTCTAAAAGTGTAAGTGACCATACAGAGCCTCGTTCAATGTTATTTTCTTCTCGACATTATGCATAATGTTCTAACTACGCTGTGTTTATCTCTACTGTAAGTAGTACTTAAGCATATACGGCATCATATATATTACTATACACTCTATTCGTTTACTCATTTGTTTGTTGCTGCTGTTGTATTTCCGAGGTCCCTCCTGCTTGTCAGTACAATAGATAAACACTGGTGTTTGGGAAAAAAAATTCTTATTAAAAACCTACTGTCCACATCATTCTCCTGTTCATGCAATTCTCTTCAGTGCATTCGCTCTCCGTTTTCCACCTACATCATTCTGTCATTCTATGCTGCTATGATATATTAACGGTTACTAGTAAACCAAAATCGTTCAAACGAAAAGAAATATTTTGTCCTTTACCAGGGGCGGCAAATGATTAACAGCACTTCTTTTGTGTCTCCGATGACTTTCTTGTATTCTCTGCCAAAATTTTCTATATAATTATACTTCAAATCACTCTTCCAAACAGAAATACGCGAGACTCGTTACACTCGTCTTCCTCCGCTGGCATCTAATACAATTATTTAAATAATAATAATAATAATAATAATAATAATAATAATAATAATAATAATAAAAACAATAATAATAATAAAAAAAACAATAATAATAATAATAATAATAATAATAATAATAATAAAAACAATAATAATAATAATAATAATAATAATAATAATAATAATAATAATAATAATAATAATAATAAAAACAAAAATAATAATAATAATAATAATAATAATAATAATAATAATAATAATAATAATAATAATAATAATAATAATAGTAATAATAATAATGGCGCTGATGATGGTGTTGGCGATTGCAAAAATAACAACGATGATGATAACAATTAGGATGATGATATGCTTGTTCGCCGCAAGGGTAACAATAAAACAAACCAACCCAAACATACTTACACATACATCAAACAAGACATGAAATATGATATATTCAAGTACGTTAAAGCATATGCATGTATATACATATATATATATATATATATATA
>NC_068995.1:53672173-53674826 GCF_001194135.2 Octopus bimaculoides | reverse complement strand
ACATACATGTATATATATAATTAAAGGAGCATTCAATTATTCATTACATTTTATGAAGAAAAAATTGACATTGTCTTCAAAGTTTCGCCTTACTTGCCGACACCAAACCAGAATTTAGTTTTGTTTATAATATATTATAATGTTATATAATATTATATTATCCATATATATGTGTGTGTGTGTGTGTGTGTGTGTGTGTGTGTTTTAAATTAAATGAGACAACATTCTCACAGAAGACCCGCATCAGACTCCCTACTTGTATTATTATCGAACGGAGAGTTTAACTACGCTCCTCACGTAGCACTGACATGGCCTTACCTGACATCTTGGGTCTTCTGGATACCAACACCTATCATATATATATGTATAGTATTATATATGGTGGGTGGAGCATTTTCTATGAAAATTTGGTATAAATAAGTCTGGAAGTAAAAGACGTGATTCTGAAGGAAATTTGGAAGTAGAAAGGAAAGAAATGAAATTCCCGTAGAAAGTGTGCAATTGTATAAAAAGTGACAGAGAGTCTCCTGACGAGATGCTTCATGGTTTATTCACCGCTCTTCAGAGAAAAGGTATAGTGCTTACTTCCACAACCAATACTATATGTCAGATGCAAAATAAAACAGTTATCAATTAGTTTCGAGCGTTGATTTTGTTGCAAGTGTTCGGACAGAGACTGGTTTGTCATTAAAATCCAAAAACAATGACGTTAACTTCTACTATGTTTCGCTCTCTCTTATCCATATAAAAAGAGTGACGGGCGATATGTACACATTATAAAAACATTGTTTAACCATACATAAAATTTATATATTTACCTTTTTAACACCATTCTCTCTGAGAAGTGCAAAAATAGGGGTCCTTGGGCGTTGTCCTTTCTTCTCTGAGAATAAATTCAGCTGTGAGACATTTCGAAATCGAAATGATGATAAAATTTAAAATCGTCGTATCTCCATTTGACTATTGCAAGTTAAACGTTATATAGATATGTTAGTTGTCGAAAATAAACACATATTTGATTGTCAACGTTGAACAACTTTTGCAAGGCCACAGATTTCGTATACGAACCTGATGAAACGTGGTTTGTAATGAATGCAATCGTCAATACTTCATATAAGCTGAAGCAAACGAAAGTTACGAGAGGATTACGAAATATTTCATCTGCACTGTTGAATTTCATTGCAGCTTTGTATATAATGGCTAATAAATACAGAACAATTAATTGTTAATGAACAGTAAATACCTTTGTGACGCAGTCAGATACTTCTAATTAATCTACACGTATTATTCATTACAACATCTTATTCCCTTAATGGAATATAATTTTGAGGATCTAAAACTAGATTTATGTCGGATATCAAATAAAGATTTCGTTATCAGTAATAATGACCAGAACTCTATAAGGAGACCAAGGTTGTTTTATTCCTAAGAATAAGAATAAATATATTTATTCGTTGCACACAATTAGGGCCGTCTGTTTGATCTTTTGAAATTAAATGTCTTCACAAATTGATGTTCAGGTACATGATTCACTTTGGAAGAGTGAACGACACAAGATATAAGATTTTCAAATGATATTAATGGCGAGTTGAAGATTTAATATCGCTTCAAAGTAGAAGCGAATCAAGGACGCAGTAGTTACGACGGAATCGAAATCATCGATCATGGAGCCCCACCGAAGAGCATGGATTCAAAACATTTCTACAAATGAAATCAATAGAAAATAAATGTATTTGCTATATGTGTGTGTAAGGGTATGTACATGCATCGATGTATCTAAATATATATAAGTATATGTACATATTCATACTCATATATATATTTATGCATATGCATATATAAATATATCAATAGATCGATAAATTGATGTGTGTGTATATGTATGCAGAGAGAAAGAGAGAGAGAGACGTAAACATACACATGTGAGCTATTGATACAGTGGTTGTGTTGTGATTTTGTTTCTCGTGTTGCTTATACACAGAATTAGATATACAGGAAGATAGCATCCATAATTTCACTACCCAATGTGTCCATTCTCTGCTATGACATTAGGTTGTTGTTTGAGAATAACACTGCACTACACTCTTGCAATTCGAGTGCCCCCACCCCCCTTAACGATAATATCTGCCTTGATTCTTGTCGGGATTAGTGAAAACGTTTAGCAAACATTGATTTCACATTTTGGCACAAGGCCAGCAATTTTGTGGGTGAGGTTAAGTCGATTATATCAACCACAGTTACATCAACTGGCATTTATTTTAACGATCCCGGAAGGATGTAAAACTCATTCCATTTTCGGCGAAATTTGAGCTCAGAACGTAAAGACGGACGAAATGCCGCTAAGCTTTTTGCCCAATATGCTAATGATTCTGCTAGCTCGACGCCAAATTTAGCAAATATTTACATGGCCTGTATTGATTGAAGCCGCAGTGGCAGCAGTAGCAGCAGCAGCAGTAGCAGCAGCAGTAGCAGCAGCAGTAGCAGCAGCAGTAGCAGCAGCAGCAGCAGTACATCTTGTTCTCCGCATACCAGCAAGAACCGTTTACATAAATCTTACATGCAATTTGGACTCCATGATGAGTGGTTCACGTTTTTGGACCTTCATCACAAACTTGACTTCAAATTGTTTCATCACCAGTATACATACATACAT
>NC_068995.1:53668438-53671414 GCF_001194135.2 Octopus bimaculoides | reverse complement strand
TGTGTGTGTGCGTGTGTGTGTGTGCGTGTGTGTGTGTGCGTGTGTGTGTGTGCGTGTGTGTGTGTGCGCGCATACATAAATAGGATCAATTTATATTTGCTTTAAGGATACATTAGCGTGCCAAAATGGATTTATTTTCATTTTCACTTTCGCTTTTGTAATTTGTGTTTTCCTATTCATTCAACAAATTTATAAATACATATATTTTGACACACATACACACACACGTACACACACACGCACACGTACAAACACACACACATCATATGTATATATATATATAAGTATATATATATATATATATATATATATATATATATATACATATATATATATATATATGTGTGTGTGTGTGTGTGTGTGTGTATGTGTGTGTGTATGCTTATATATGCTTATATATACACATATACATATACATCTCGTCACTAATCCTTCGCTTCACAAGAAGCAACAACAAAACAACAATCAGTGCCATTATAATAACCACACACATAGCAACTGAATATTCCCTGCAATAAAATACGAGAAAATATATAGCAACGCCACCTACTGACTAAAAGGCAAAATTTCTGTAAATCTCTTCAATTTCTATTATTTTATCCATCCTTTCCTAAATATTTTATTACTTACATCATTCCCACTGCCAGAGGAAATATTCGTAGAGTTATTGGCACTCTAGAATGCTGAAGTAGGATTTTCACCAGAATTTTTTGTTTTGTTTTGTTTTGTTTTTGGTATTTATTTATTTATTTATTGTTTGTTTGTGTTGTTTTTGTTTTTTGTTGCTCTTTGTAGGGTTTTTTTTTTTTGCGTTTTGTCGGATTTTCAGAGATTGCCAATTGACAGTCAACGGACAGGAAAGAATTCATTCCAATATGCGTCAATGACAATAAGTCGAAAATCGAATTGTGGGTAGGCAAATGGCGGAGTTGGTGAAGGCGGGAGACTAAGAGGGTGTGAGTGGAGAGAGAGAGAGAGAGAGAATGTCAGAGACGGAGAATACAGAAAGACAAAGAGAAAGAAAAGAAAATAGATACATAGTGAGAGAGAGAGAGAGACAGGCAGACAGACACACAGACAGACAGACAGAGACAGACAAAGACAGAGATAGATAGATAGATAGATAGATAGATAGATAGATAGACAAACAGACAGACAGATAGATAGATAGAAGTGTAGAGAGAGGTGGTGTTATGAGATCAATGTCTTGGTAGTTTGGTTAAAAGAATGAATGTATGCTCATGTGTGTGAAAACTTACGGATATATACATGTATGGCTGTGTGTGCATATACGCGTGTATGCGATGTTATTTACATCAACCTTTCCAATAAGTAACACAACATTTAATATAAAATTAATATTCGCATACTACATGGAAGTATATATGTATATAATAAATGTATAAATATACGTATTTAGTAACACGCATATATGTTATGAATATTTAGATAAGGATGTGTGTGTGTGTGTGTATTTATGCATACGTACATTTAACTGAGGTTAGATGCGTTAATCTTTACACTAAGTAAGCTATTTAAACAATGTATCTACGTGTAAATACTTATATACATATAAAGTATGCATATATACATAAATATATATATATATATATATCAATACATACATCCAATGTGAATGCGGCATTATGTTTGTATTTACATATGTTGCTTGTATGTTTGTGTGTGTATTTCTATCGATATATTTGTGACTATAGATACAGATATATATACACATAGATCCACACATACATAATTACATACATACATACATACACACATACACATATATATGTGTGTGCGTGTGTGTGTTTGTGTGTGTATATAGACCTATACATATGTGTTTGTGTGTGTATTTATGAGTATATGTGCATGTGTGTGTTTACACGTGTGCATGCGTGTGTACGCGTGCATGTGTGTATCTTTGTGCCCCTATATACTTGTATGAGCGTGTGTGTGTGTGTACGTGTAAGGAGGGGAAGAGCATCAGTGATATAAATTAGGTCGCACTGATAGCGAAATAGGGAAATAGGACGGTTTCATAAATTGATAAACGGATAAACGTAGATTGATTGATGTTTGTAATGTAAGATATACAGAAAATGAAATGGTTTCATGGATAGATCTATAGACAAAGGGAGAAAGAAGGGATGCATGATTATATCGATGGTTGATTACATTACTGTATGTATATATAGGCGTATGTGCAAGCGAATATGTACACTGGTCTGTGTATCGAAGCAAACGGGGAAATGCTAATACGTGATGAAGTGTAAACAGTAATGTATATTTTTTTTTGTCTTGTACTTGTTTTAATCATTGGATGGTGGTCAAGAATTTAGTCGAACAAATCGCCCCCAGTACGTCAGAGAGTATATATATGTTTGCAGTTTGGAAGTTATTCTATACTAACCTTTTGCCGAACCTCTCAGGTGACGGGGATGTAAAGGAAGCATCACCGGTTGTCAAAGAGACACAAATACACCGCCACACACACACGCACGCACACACACACACACACACACACACACAAACAAACACAAACACACACACACACACACACACACACAGGTGTGTGTTTCTGTGTGTAAATATATATTTATCTATTTATATAAATATAAATGTATATATGTGTGTGTATGTGTGTCTATAAAAAAAATAAGATATAAATTCATGCATATATACATACATATATGTACATACCTACATATATATGTATATATACATGCATATATGGGTACAGGACGTCAAAACATCGTGAACAAAATGAGAAACGAGAACATAAAAATCGTAAACAGAAAACGAACGTTTTTTCGAACAACGAAAGAAACAAATAGAGAAAGCAGATCGGCCAAAGCCTTGTCAGCGGATTTAGTAGATAGACACTGGAAGAATTTATTCAGTACGTATATATACACTCACATGTGTGTGTGTGTATGTATACCTGTCCATATATATATATATATATATATATATATA
>NC_068995.1:53666374-53667384 GCF_001194135.2 Octopus bimaculoides | reverse complement strand
GGTGAAGCGTGTTGATTGGCCTTCTTCTGTTGACCAGTCTCGGACGGAGGAGTAGATGTTTTTCATTCATTTTTGGCAATTTCATTGCAATATGTTTCTGTAGTAATGGTTTTTCCGGGTTATCAGTTGTTATAGTGGATGAGTCCAGCATTACACCACGAAACAGTCACCATAACCTTCTCTTTGAAGAGCTCGGGTGGGTGGGTGTTTGGACAGACAGACAGACAGACAGACAGATAGATAGATAGATAGATAGATAGATAGATAGATAGATAGATAGATAGATAGATAGATTAGTGGGAAGGAAGAAATGAAACATTCTCTAAGAATTCAAAAGAAGAAATGATTAAATAAATACATGCAAAGAAAGAAAGTGAGAGAGAAAGAAAGTATGAATGAATGAATGAAAGAGAGAGGGAGGGAGGGAGGAATAAATGGCGGGATGCGAAGCTGGTAAGAGCTGTTCGAAAAGTTCAAAAGGTAACGGAAATGATGGAAGACGAACTGAATCAGATAGAAACACATGAGAAATGATTGAGTGGGGAAGAAATACTGCAAGAATAAAGTGATGAAGAGAAAAGGGGAAACAACAAATAAGCAATAATAGAAGGGAAAGGAAAAGAGATGAAGAAAAAGTAAGGAACGGTGAAGAGGAGAGAGAAATATAGAGAGAAGAGTGAGAGAGAAAGATAGGAAAGAGAATGTAGAGAAAAGAAAAGAGATCAGAGGAAGAAAATGAAGAGCTAATACATGAGGGAGAGACGAAGAGCTAATGAAGGAGAGAGACATGGAAGAATGTCGCACAGAGGTGATGTAGTGATGTAAAGAGGAACGTTGTATTGTTTATCTCGACTTTTAGAAGTTGAGAGGAAAATCAATTGCTCTTGTTAAGCAGCAAGAACCTACGACATTGGTATTGTATAGATGTGCATATATATATGTACATAGATACATAGAGAGATGCATATATATGTATATATATATATATATATATATATATATATATATAT
>NC_068995.1:53662023-53662591 GCF_001194135.2 Octopus bimaculoides | reverse complement strand
TATATATATATATGTATGTATATATATATACATATTTATATATATATATATATATATATATATATGTACACATACATATATGGACACACATACACGCACGCGTGCACACATGCATATATAGACTCAAGCAATGGGTTATATACGTGTTTATTGTATACGTGTGTGTGTCTATGCCTGTAAGTGAGTGAATGTGTATATGTGTGTGTATGTATATACGCATGTGCTTGTGCGTTTGCTTTAGATTGTTTTCGAAGAGTGTCCATATTTGCGTTTGCGCACGTGTGTAGTATTACACTGAGTAAAGATATCTAAATACAAAACGCATCTCACCAGAGTGTATGCGCGCGCGAGCGAGGTTGATACGTGCCTTGAGTGTGTGTGTATGCGTGTGTGTGTGATTTTATGCGTATGTGCGCACCTGTGCGTATGTCTGCGTGTGTCTGTATGTATGTCTGTGTGTGTGTGAAACACAGGAAAGAAGATAAAGTCAAAGACTAACTATGCGTTTATATGTTATATGAATATATATATGTGTGTGTATATATATATACATATATATATATATATA
>NC_068995.1:53661082-53661333 GCF_001194135.2 Octopus bimaculoides | reverse complement strand
ATATATATATATATATATATATATAAACTTCTTAATGTGAATATCTGTAGAGATGTCTTCTGATCGTATTTGACTGTTTGCATTAAACGTGTATATATGAATGCATAGACAATGTCACCTATGTAAGACAGTGTTTAGACATTTTTATATTCGAAAATTTGACAGACTTTTGAGCTACTTCGAAACTCTGTGTGTGTGTGTGAGAGAGAGAAAGAGAGAGTGAGAGAGAGAGAGAGAGAGAGAGAGAGAGA
>NC_068995.1:53652426-53661072 GCF_001194135.2 Octopus bimaculoides | reverse complement strand
GAGAGAGAGAGAGAGAGAGAGAGAGAGAGAGAGAGAGAGAAAGAGGCAGAAAGAAAGAATAAGAAGAGGGAGGAAGTGTGTGTATGTGCATCTTTCTGTTTAACCGTATACTTCTTTGTGTGTTTGTGGTGGCAATTACGTTTCTTTTATGCGGTATCTGATATGATTTTTATCTGTGTAGCATAATCTGATGTATGTATAATGATGATATATGAATGTGTATGCATATATATATGTGTGTGTATATATATATATATTTATACATATGTGTGTATGTGTATATATATATTTATGTATATATATGTGCGTGTGTACATATATATATATATATTACATGAATATATACACACACACACACATATATATATATATAGATGCGTTTGTATATAAACACACGTATATATACGTGTGTGTGTGTTCGTGTGAAATATAGGTGTTAGATTCGCCGATAATTTCTTACACAAGCTCTTATTTTTCACTTTTTTCTTACTTCCCTCTCTTTCTAATTTTTCTTCTTTCTTTTCCTCTCGTCTTCTCTATTATCCCCATCATCTTCACCATCCCATATCTTCATCATCATCATTACTTTATTTTCCACTTTTCTTCTCTATTTCTCTCTTCCTCTTTCAATCTTCCGTGTGAAATTTCTTCTGCCAGGAGATGTTAACGACAGTACATGTGAGCAAGGAATTAATAGCGTCATATTTATATATGTTTACAATGAAATAACTCATTTCATAAAGTGCTAACAGCTCGGGTCGTGTCAATATAGTTGAAAAGGCGGGATATAACTGAAATGAATTTGTTTTGTTTCTAATGTCCCCGACGACGTCTCACCCCCCCCCTCTCTCTTTCTCCTTTTCTCTCTAACACCCCCTCTCTCTCTTTATCTCTAACACCCATCTCTCTCTCTATCTTTCTTTTCGTTATCATTCTCTAATTCTAAATGTGTTTACTTTCCTTCATCTATTCTTCTGAATTTCTAATATCCTTCTTGAATCGATTTAGTTGTTTTTGCTCAGCGGCTTTTCCTCCAGTTCTTTTCGTCTTTTCGAGTTCAATTCCCACCGAGGACAACTTTATCTTTCACCCTCTCGCTGTCGATAAAGTGTGATCGACTTGTCCCCTCCCTTCAGAATTGTTGGCCTTGAACCCAGCAACGGACCGGCGTCCCTTAATCAGGACACCGGTTGTGATCATATGATCATATGGATTTGTTAACCGATTTGGACCAAGATGGAAAAGAAGGGTGTATCTGATACTCTGGTCTATAAAGTAGTATGTGTGTTTGTACGTCTGTGGGCGGAGGTGGATGTGAGCGCGTTCGCGTGAGCGTATTAGTCAGCCCTAATATTACCGAGTTGAATATACCACTTTAAGGTGTTCTAATAAGAACGAAAAAGTTAGATTCGCCAATTTAAAAACCAGTTTATCTGCTTTTGTTTATAGTGTACAGAAATCTCGGTCAGTTGATCCTATCAGAGTTCTCTTTCTGGGTAGCTGTCTCTAGATTTAAAAAGCACTTAGAGAAAGTTTTTATCCATTAATAGCTTCGATAATCTCAGTTGATGGAAGTCTTTCAATTTATTATATTACATATAACACCTTATTGAGATCATTCACTTAGAGTGAGGTTGATTCAATTGACTAGAGAATATTAGTTTATGGCGGAAGATAAAATCATAAACGACCACCGTGTAAACGAGTTTCGGGAGACTGCAAGACGTTTACATCGTTGGCTCATAGCCCATAGCCACGCATGCATTGTTTATACAGAGTAAGACTCAAAGTAATTTAAGTATTGAGTGTCTTTTTCGCTAGCAGTTAATAATATTCAACTTTTTTTCCATTTGGTATTGCTTGGAGAAAGACGCATCAGTAATGATTATGCCCGCTAATAGCTAGAAGACATGTGAGAGAGAAGCGTATTGTCTTATTTATGTTCCCCCCATCCACCACCACTCTTCTTTGTTGCAAGATTATGTTATTGTTATGTTACTAAAAGTAATGTTTCGTTCGGATTCACGAACGTTTATGACAGCGAAATATATAATAAACATTATATGGAAAAACGATTTTTATGGGATTCACTAATAGGTGAAAGAGAAGGGTTAGGACTGGAGCATTTAGATACAAATACTAAATTACAATAGGTTGATGACGCTAGAGCGAGTCGATGCATAATTTGCACATAGATGAGTGTGGTCTCGAAATCATAATATCAGAGTAACAGTGGCCATAAATAGGAGCGGCAAAGAAGCGACGATAAACGAGAAAACAGAACTGTTATTTAACAGTTGTTTACTATAATGTCCGTAATAGTTGATAGGTTATAAACTGGAGGGTATTTAGCAAGATATGGTCAACGAATGCAAATGTCTATTTAAATAATGCCTTAATCGATTTTCTACCTGTTTTGTTTGCTTTTCTTTGTTTGTTATAAGTCCGTGTTTTATCATAAATATTGCGCAGCGCTCGTGTGTGATTGGAGAAAAAACGCATATATTCCCTGCACCAGATAATATAACAGGCCGACTACTTAGAATAGAAATCGTCAAAGTTTCCAGTATAGAATGACAACATTTCATATGGAGATTCTTAAATTTCCAATCTGAGGTTTAGAGCCATAAATTCTGTTCGTGAATAGAGCAAGACAATGTCCATTAAATGCATTCCCTACCAATTTACTGCCACTGAAACCGGAGCTGGTAAGAGAACAGCTTCGTTTGCTAGGTACAGTAAACTTAGCAATGAAAATGTTTGAA
Organism: Octopus bimaculoides; assembly: GCF_001194135.2. Taxonomy (NCBI): domain Eukaryota; kingdom Metazoa; phylum Mollusca; class Cephalopoda; order Octopoda; family Octopodidae; genus Octopus; species Octopus bimaculoides. Next base: position 53,658,307 of record NC_068995.1, on the reverse strand, counting down.
CGCATGGTTCTTTCTCATTAACATTTACCTAAAAAAAAATAATCGAAATCAGGCAAAGTTGTTTCAGGTACATACATACATACATGCATACACACACGCGCGCACAGATAGATAGATAGATAGATAGATAGATAGATAGATAGATAGATAGATAGATAGATAGGTAGATAGATAGATAGATAGATAGATAGATAGACAGACAGACAGACAGACAGATAGATAGATAGATAGATAGATAGATAGATAGATAGATAGATAGATAGATAGATAGATTAAAGTAAGCCTTCTCTTCGTAGCTTGGCTTCGGGAGGTGGCGATCAGTGTGACAGGCATACGGGATTTCTCTAGCGATTCCTTGTACTTCTTTGGTGCTTCTGTCACGGTGGCCAGAGGAGATTTCGCCATTTAGGGTGATCTTGGAATGTCGATAAACTTCCGTCCTGGTGAGATACTCTGACCAGCGTGGACGGCGCTTCAGCGTGGACGGCGCTTCAGCGTGGACGGCGCTTCAGCGTAGTTGAGTTTCACCTGCTTTTGGAGTTTTAATAGAGTTAAAAATCGGATATGTATTTTGCACTGTGAAAATATTTTGTGATCTGGAGCAGAACATACGATACATCGCCTCCAATGGACGGCTATGTTTGTTATATAGAATGTTGACAGTCAAGTCTGAAATTCGCCCTTGGCTGTTCATGACCATCTGTACGCACGCACGCACGCACACACACACACACACATACACGCAATCACACATGCACACTCATTCAAACACACACACATACACAGAGGCAACCACACATGCACACTCGCACACACACACACACACACACATTATTTTTACAAATACATGAGGGGGAGGAGGGGGATGATGAGGTGGAGGATGATGATGATGATGATGATGATGATGATGATGATGATGATGATGATGATGGTGAGGAGGAGGAGGAGGGGGAGGGGTAACGTAGCGGAAGAGATCAAATGCTCGTGATGATGACGAGCAAAGACTCAGAAACATGTCCCTGAATGCAGACTAAAGCTGGGCGAGGAAGCTTGTCCCCCCTTCACAAATATAAGGACACAGGAAATGTGTCAAGGCTAACAGGAAGCGGTCCCAGCTTCCTAGGGCTAAATAGCAGCAGTATGATTCCCTTAATGTGTCTGTCACATTAAGTTGACAGTAAACAACTGCTTGATATATATATATATATATATATATATGTGTGTGTGTGTGTGTGTGTGTGTGTGTGTGTGTGTTCACTATATACACGCACTAGGTAAGCAATGCATGCTATCATATAAATGTCAATAAAATAAAAAAGATATAGGCATCTACAAAGACAGATATATATATACAAACGCAGGTATACACACATGCACATACATTTTTCTATACTAATACATAGATACTTATATGTGTGATTGTGTATATGTGTGTGTGCACATGTGTGTGTGTGTGTGTGTGTGTCTGTGCGTGTGTGTGCGTGTGTCAATGTGTTAGTGCATATACTCACATGTGTGTACATAGGACAACTGTGTTTTGTATACAGATATATATATCCACATCTATACATTAGATTTCTCTCTCATTCCCACACCGCCACATATGCACGCCAGTTTGTGGGAAAGAGAGAGAGAGAGAGAGAGAGAGAGAGAGAGAGAGAGAGAGAGAGAGAGAGAGAGAGAGAGAGAGAGAGGGAGAAAGATCGAATGGGAGAATACTGATTCACATAAACAAGGTATACGAGATAGCAATAAGAGAGAAAGGCTTCGTGTTTTTCGTTTAATAAGAGAGGATATTTATCTTGTCCTTTCCTCCAGTAAAAATGAATATTTATCTTTACTTCCGAAGATGTCTGGCGCTCGCCTTGTGTTGCAATTCTATCAATGAATTTGCAGCATGAACGAATTAGAAGAATTATGGCATTGAAATTGTCAATGAAGAGAAAGTTGATGCTTAATCCTTGATAACGATTTGCGATTTCCAAAACACACGCTATGTGTAGATAAGAGACGGCTTCATAGTCATTTTTCAAAACTAACTTCTCGAATCTTATTCCATTATTTTCTGTAACGTAAAGCTCCCAATATCGTTTCATATAACTTCTAATAGTTTATTTCTAATAGTGGTACACAGTCAGAAATATCGAGAAAATTGTTATTGTGAATACACTTGGTTCTATTAGGCAACTGGCATATTTCAAAACCTGGATGACTGAAATATCAATCAATAAAAACGGAGTTTAAGGTGGCGAGCTGGAAGAATCGATAGAGAGCCGAGTAAAATCTTTAGTGGCCTTTTGTCCGTGTTTAAGATTTGTGTTCAATTTCCGCCGAGATCGACTTACCATTTCATGCTTTTGGGGGCGATAAAATAAGTACCAACTGAACACAGGGGTCGATGTAATCGACTTGTCCCCTTCACCAAAATTGCTGGCCCTGTTTCAAAACCTGAAACCAATATAGAGGGCGTTTGAAATGGTAACATAAAGGGAAATAACTGACAGCTTTATAAATAATCTCTCCTCTGACGTTATAAAACTAAAGGGTTATCCTTTATGTAGTTGTTCCATCTGTTACAATTAGTCATTATTTTTTCTTAAATTACATACTTCAAATAACATGGATGGATTGGATGACATTTATTCTAACGAGTCATGTCTTTTTAAAGAATATGTCATGGTTCTTTGTGAATCCATAAAGTCGCTTATTTGTATAAGAGCTGAACGACTTCGTGTGACGCTCCTTTCAGTAACGAAAATATTTTCGACACACGTCAAATAATGTTTACTTGGAGTTTTTCATGGGCTAATTTCTCTGGCAGTGCAGCTTTCCCTCTATGGAACTTACCTCTTAGATCATAAGCAATGTTTCCCTTTGATTTCCATCTATCCATATTCTCCGTCCATTATTCCAAGCACTCTCTCTATAGAATCGTATCAGAAACAACCCACATTACAGTTTCCAGTTGGATTTCCTAGCGTGATCAACTCAGACTATGGATATTATCCAACTCTCTTGTTCTTGGTCTACCACAGTTACTCGTCTTGGAGACTCTGTCTCGTAACTCTTTCCTGCGACTTCGTAATCATATATCCATGGCACCAGAGCTGTGATCTCTCAATACGGGGAAGTAGCGGCACCCCATGCAGAGATTCCATGATCTCCAAGCAAGGTACCCTGTCGAGTAACGTTACTCCAAATATCCCCTGAAAGAAATTCATTTCGGCCTGTTGTATTCCTGATTGTACTCCTTCGATAGTTACCCAACATTAATAACCATTGGTGAGGACAATCACAAAAAAATTTTGATTTTTCAAAGACCAAAAACTGGTGTATACCTAACGATAATAGAAGTAAAAATGTCCATACTGTAGCTCTAAATATACTAAGCATATATTCTTTCCCGTGCATTCTATTATTTTACTGACATACTCCCGGGCCCCCCGCTGCTGACAACAGCTTTCATCCATCATACCAACCGCGCTTTTTATCGTGGTCCTGTATATATTTTATCGATCAATATTTATGATGTAGCCAATCCCCAACCGTAATACCTTTATTTGTTTTTTTTATTTTGGTGTGTATGTGTATGGTTTATCCACACAGTAAATAAACACAAACATGAATGCAATTGAAATAGTTTGATTCCAACTGATAATCGAAACGGTTTCCTATAGATAGTTCATCAACAAGCAGTCACATGACATTCAAAAATAGATAGAAACTGCGAAAGGATTTCTTTCAACTAGATTCTTCTCACTGGCAATTTTAGTCATCTCTCTCCCCAAGTCCGCCAGAAACATCATTTTAAACTAATTTATTTTTCCAAAATTTTTTTACTACTTATTTTTTTCTTTTCCCTCCTCCACCTCTTCTTTTCTTTCTTTTTCTTCTGTCTTCAACTTTTTTCTTCTTTCCTCTTTTCCTATTGCTGTGAATATTTTATTTGCCATCACATCACATTTTCTTTCATTGGTAAAGGATTTTGAGAAATGATAATGAACGGTAAAAAAAAAAGCACACACAAAATAGAAGCCTCATCGTTGTGTGTTTTTGGGGTGTTTTTTATTATTTTTTCTTTTTCAATAATTCTGCTGCCAAAATCCATTTAAGATTCTGTTATTCTGTTACATATTCTAAATTGCCATACATTTAGATGGGTTTGCCAGTAATCCTTCGAAATATATCATCTCCAAGTATCTACCTAATATATATTTTTTTTCTTTTTTTCCAATAAAAAAAAATAAAAAGCTTCAAATGTACATTTCTCTTCACCATCCCTGCCAATGCTCAAAATAAAAGCTTCAATAACAACAAAAGCAACAATGAGAAAAACAAAAAAAATCTATATATAGTTGATGTTGAGGGTAATGACTTGATCTTAATTTCCGTTCCGTGTTTCACACAGAGCCCTACACTAGCTGTTATACGATTTCTATCACATATCAGTGTTTCTATAAGCAAGGTACTTACTTGGCCTTTTCTAGGCAATTTCCAGGCAAAGAGAAGCTGCAAAAGGCCTCTCATGACCTGTTGAACTACACAACCGACTCAATGAGAGACCGACATAGAGACACAGATAGATGAGAGTAGACAAATAGAGAGCAAAAATAGAAGAAGAGAAAAGAAACTATCCCAGTACATGACTAGTATTTTATTTATCGACCATGTTGGCCACGGTGGGATTTGAAATTCAGACAGCAGAGAACTGTAACAAATACAACGAGGAATTCTAATCGACGCTGCAATGGCCCTGTTAATAACGCAACCTAATAAATCTTAATGGACATAACGATATTGAAGATATGTTCTTACGCAACTATAGAGGAGGAGCACAAATTATGGGCGATGTATTTAGCAAAGGGAGACACAAACAAGCAAAAAACCACGCACAAAATAAATGCGTCTATCTTCATTGTTCATGTGCGAATGTGAGATGAATTTATCATCAGGTTTTTTTGTTTGTTTCTTTGGTACCTTTTGCGCATGCGTGCGGTGGGTCTTTCTCTGTGTGTGTGTGTGTGTGCCTGTTTGTGTATGCGTGCGTGTTTGTGTATGCGTGCGTGTACTTTTACCCTGGCTGTTCTCATATTCTTGCACATCCCTGCGTTTTTATTTTTTAATAAATAGCCCGTTCCTTCCATCCTAGTGTTCTGTTTCTCCCAGTAGGACGCTCTTGCTTTTAGCTTGAAGCTTAATTGAGTTTTGGCGATGGAAAATTATATTGGTGACAAGTTATTACTTTGAAATATACTGCCCATTAATGCGCTGTTGGTGCTTTTGTAGCCATTTTTATTTATCTATTTATTTATTTATTTATTGTATTTGATAACAATAAAGTTTGTCGATAAATGTGTTGTTATTGTCATTGTTCTTTTTTAGTTGCTGTTATTATTAATGGCGGTGTTGGTGGTGATGGAGGTGATGGTGCTGCTGCTGTTGTTGTTGTTGCTGTTGTTGTTTATGCTGATAGTGATTATGGCGGCGATGAGTAAGACGATGACAATGACGACACGACGACGACGACGACTATTAAGTGTAGGATGTTAACGAAGATATTGATACTGATAATGACGACGACGATGATGATGATGATGGTGTTGACGACGACGACGATGATGTTGACGATGATGGCGATGATGATGATGATGATGATGATGACGTCGACGATGACGACGACGACGAAAACGACGACATGATGACAATAACGACGACGACAACGACAACAATGATGATGATGATGATGATGATGATGATCACGGTGGCTGTGGTGGCAGTGGTGGTGGTCGTGGTGCTGGTGGTGGCTGCGGCGGCGGTAGTTTAGCCGGTGGCAGTTTTGATGGTGTTGGTGGTGCCAGTGGTTGTGGTGCCCTTGGTGGTG